>NW_013666025.1:574189-584725 GCF_000517525.1 Limulus polyphemus
CAGATACGCAACAGGATTTTGGCACTTGTGTATAAAGTTAAAATCATAAATAATATTCAACGTTAAACTGGTACACAATTAAAAACATTTTATTTAGGCCTATCTACGGCCTTCTAAAAGTTGACGACTCTACATGTTTCGACGTTACAACGTCATCCTCAGGCCATAGATAGGCCTAAATAAAATGTTTTTAATTGTGTACCAGTTTAATGTTGAATATTATTTATGATTTTAAGAATGAATATGTATTCCATTGTAATGTTACAGCAAAAATCGACATACATAATACATATTACCGAAATTCTTTTAGAGAAATCGGTTCAATCTTTAAGTTCGTATGAAATAATTAAGATACGTGAAAATGGATATTTTAATTAATGTTTTAGATTTTGTTGTCGGACGTGACTCGTTTTCACCCACAATCATTATGATTCTTAATAAAACTCACACATTTAAACATGTTTTTTCGACTTGTAATAAGTTGTTTTTATACTTAAGCCTATTTCCACCTAACAATGAGCACTTAAAAAATATTTGAATGTTGTATTTAAATGTAAAAAAAATTCAATAAAGATAGTCTAGGTATCTTGGACCAAAGAATGGGTTCTGTGGTAGCATCCAGATTAGGCTGGTGTATTGTATCATCATTGCTTTATTGTGTATTTTTCCTAAACTGGCAATCAAGATTCACACCTCGATAAAAAAAAAAGCTACATTCTTTACCTTAACGATTACACTTTCTTTATAGGGAAGTATTAAACTACTTAGCCTAAATAAACTGATACAAAATAAGATTGTTTTATAAAAAAAAATGTATTTTGATTTATTTAATAAATATCGAGGTTAATAGCATTGTTATTTTCGGGATACAATTCTCTAACGAACGTCGAGACCACTTTTTCATACTGAAGCGCAACTTCTAATTAATTATCTGTGTTCCAAGTTTTGATTCGTAGGGCTTTGTTATCAATGGTTATGGGGTAAGTGAAAAATGTATTCTTTACAAGGTTTAAGTGACAATTATTTGGCTAGTCATACTGCGTTTTCAAGGTTTCACTGGCAATGCTTTATTTCCAAGATCTGTCCAACGTCGCTCTTTTTTGTCATTTAAGATCTGACCAGTAGTGATTATTTTCTTCCAGGTCTGACCAGTAGTGACTCGTTTCTTCCAGGTCTGACCAGTAGTGATTCTTTTCCTCAAAGTCTGATTAGTGGTGCGTTGTTTCCAAGACGTAACCGGTACTATTTTATTTCCAAAGTGTGATTGGTAGTGCCCCCCCCCCTCCTCAAGGTATGAGCAGTAGTGCTCCATTTCCAAAGTCTGATTAATAAGGATTTGCATCCAGTATTCGTCACTTAGCATCCATTTGTCATCGTTATTCATATGATCAATAATATTCCGGGAAATCATGTCATTTGAAAATGTTATTGCTCGTCTTTGTGTTTGTGAAGTGTTTGAATATCTTTCTCCGTTTCCTGAAAAAAGAAAATAATACTTAAAGTTAAGATCAACAAAATAAAAAGTTTTATTAATATGGGCTACTAAAAACCATTTTTCATTAAAAGTTCGCTTAAAATCTCTTATAATTTATAAAAATATATCATTTTCAGACCGTTATGGTTTGTTCTTTTTTCTAACTAAATACAGTTGCCTTATACTCTATTACACACAAGAGCATATAACAGCAAATTTACTTTTCTTATTTTCAAAGTGAACAGGGAATAGTAAAAACCAGACATGATGTTTTCAAGTTACAACAGATTTACTTTGCTTATTTTCAAAGTGAACAGGGAACAGTAATAACCAGACATGATATTTTCAAGTTACAACAAATTTACTTTGCCTGTTTTCAAAGTGAACAGGGAATAGTAAAAAACAGACATGATGTTTTCAAGTTACAACAGATTTACTTTGCTTATTTTCAAAGTGAACAGGGAACAGTAATAACCAGACATGATATTTTCAAGTTACAACAAATTTACTTTGCCTGTTTTCAAAGTGAAAAGGGAATAGTAAAAAACAGACATGATATTTTCAAGTTACAACAGATTTACTTTGCTTATTTTCAAAGTGAACAGGGAACAGTAATAACCAGACATGATATTTTCAAGTTACAACAAATTTACTTTGCCTGTTTCCAAAGTGAACAGGGAATAGTAAAAACCAGACATGATGTTTTCAAGTTACAACAGATTTACTTTGCTTATTTTTAAAGTGAACAGGGAACAGTAAAAATCAGGCATGATATTGCCAAGATATCTATTATTTGTTTACTTCATGTCGTAAATCAATATTAGTTTTAGGACATGCGAATGTATACAATGCCACATTATTCAGAAGCCATTTAAATTTGTATGAGTGAACGTTGAAATTAAACCTTATTCTGCACGTATAAATTAGCAGACAGAGCATCAAGAAAGTTCATTTCATCATCACACGTTATCGACATTAACAAATAGATATTTACCGTGGGAACTAAATGATGCCTCACGTTGCAGACACTTGAACTAAATACTCGAAACTTTTACCATAATTCATAACTTTCTGTTTTACAAACTACCTGACAAGAGATGTTTTACGTACTTGGAGCCACTTGAGCCTTTTATTCTCGCTCTCAGGAACTTCTTCAGACGTCAAATAATCATGCGACACCTCGTTACCAGTGGGATCATCTAGAACCAAGGGTGAGTCGTCGTTAGCATCGTCGTCGTTATAAAAAATTTCTTCAGCACAGTCAAAAATGAATAATAACGAATCAACCAGACGTAAAAGCTTATCGTCAAGTGAGTTCCAGTTAGCTCCTATAGCATCAGTTTTTAGGCTACGTTTCCGCTTCCCAGGGAACACCTGCGGAGGAAAAGCTCCAGGGAAAGGTGCTCTAAACGGCGGTGGATTGATAAAAGGCATTGCTACCATAGCAGCCAGGAGGAAAGGGCTTAATGTCGAGACTACGGAACGGAACATAGAAAACACATCTCTCGCCGTTACGGGAGTCATCAGGAGTTGTCTAATGAGACTTAAAAATCCCTTGGCCGACCCTCTCTTGACATCGTGTTTTGAGTCATCATTCTGAGACTCATTCGTTCTTCCTTCAGGTGAAAAAAAAAAGATGTTATTAGACATTTCTCTAATGTTTCTCTTTTGTTTGTTTGTTTTTCTTTTGGAGGGAGCTTAAAAGCAATTTCAACTAATAACCGATATTCATGATTCAAGCTTTAAAACAACAATAAAAACGGCCTAAAACTTGTTTGTTTGTTTTGAATTTCGCGCAAAATTACACGAGGACTATCTATACTAGCCGTTCCTAATTTAGCAGTGTAAGAGTAGAGCGAAGGTAGCTAGTCAGCACCACCCACCGCCAACTCTTGGGCTATTCTTTTACCAACGAATAATGGGATTGACCGTAACATTATAATGCCCCACGCTGAAAGGGCAAGCATGTTTGGTGGGGACGGGTATTCGAACCCGCGACCGTCAGATTGTGAGTTAAGCGCCATAACCACCTGGCCATGCCGGGCCCGGCCTAAAACAACCCTCTACTCGTGTATGTATGTATGGACAAAGAAATACACACACACATACAGGTAGTGGGAGAGTTTTCTTCATGTGGTATATTCTTCAAAACGCTAGTAGCTTATTTCGTCAATACACACCTTTTCTACGAAGCCACGCCCACTTTATTCTGCATAAAAACTGTGTTACTTTTTAATAAAGTAAAATCTAAATAAAGTAAAAATAAAAAAGACTGACAAATAAATGACGTTATATTTGAATTTTAACCGGAAGTAAATAAAAAATAATTAAAATAAGTAGTCGCCACATATTGGGTCAAAAAATGTTGAAAATTGAAAGCTTTAAAATAAGGCTTAATGACCTTAGGTTCTTAGTAAAGTTCTTACAGTAATTAATACATTTTCTTATTGATAACAAAATTTAACTTCCACCCACATTTTTCGATTTCCCACGCTGTATTTCCGTTGTTTTCTTCTAGGTTGTACGTAGAGCTCATGGTTTTTAGTTTGTTTGTTTGTGAATTTCGCGCAAACCTACACGAGGGCTATCTGCGCTAGCCGTCCCTAATTTAGCAGTGTAAGACGAGAGGGAAGACAGCTAGTCATCACCACCCACCGCCAACTCTTAGGTTACTCTTGACCGTCACATTATAACGCCCCCACTGCTGAAAGGGGATTCGAACCCGTGACCCTCAGATTGCGAGTCGAGCGCCCTAACCACTTGGCCATGCCGAGCCATTGGTATTTTAGATCAGACTTTAAGGGCAACATTGTACACCTATGATTCTATAGTTGTTGTTTTTTCACAATCAGCCGAAATACTTTAAAAAAACTAAGATCATCATAAGTCATGGTGAACTACTTAAAAGACAAAACACGGTTAATCAAAAACGTTTAGAAAGTTAAAGTATTAATATATATCTAAAGCATGGATTGAGGCACTCATGCATTTTCTGATATTAAAATGTCTATTTTAATCTTCTTTCACTCAGGGCTTTTTCAAATAGAAGTTGAATATGACGGACAGTGTATCCCCACCTCTGTATGAGTTCATAAAAACAACATTATATAACTTTGACTATTTAACTGCCATGGGCACTTATATGTTGAAGCCTTGAAAAGTGTAATATTAAGTAAACTTCATAAGAAGTAGGTATGTAATACAATCAACAATTTTATAAATAATTACGAATCGTAAATGCTGCATATTAATTTGAAAATTTTAGAAATCCACCCATAATTATGTTACTTGATGCTTCCTGTAATCTGAGAACAAAATCATCTGTGAACGATAATCTAAAAAAAAAACAGTCATGGTGATGTGGCAAGTAACATGTGAGTCATAATTATACAACACTACATGTACTTCTGTATGCATCTAAAAATAAACCCTTCAGCGGGAGAGTTAATTACCCATAACGTAGCAGTAAAAAGAGCTAAATTTCAGTTAAAGCAACTAGGATATAAACTTCATAGTGGGATTAGAACAAAATGTATTCTAGTAAGACTCATACTGCAGTGGATATACGACGCAAACTCCAGTCACACGTAAAATTTACCCAATTAATCCGACAGTGTTCTACATCTAACATGCCTTTCGTTCTCTACAATAAGTCATTGGGAAGTAGTTATAGTCATTCGCACAATAATCTAATAGATATTACTAAAAAAAAGAATAAAATACACATTATCGGAATAGTAAGTATATGCCAGTTTTAAGTTGCATTAAAAACCCCTTGCGTTCACACATATATACTTATATCCAACATCATATCATCTATCACGAGCTCAATATATGATGCCCCCGATAGGTCAGCATAAAGCTTATTGACAATGCTAAACTTTGGGTTTCGAGTCCCCAAAATGGACCCATCGGAAATAGCTATTGTGTGGCTTTGTGCTAAACAAACCTGGCTCAGTTTATGCGATAGAAGTAAAAAACAAATTGAATTGATCTTCCAATGATGTAATATAACTAACGTTTTTCCTGATGATATTCTGTGAAAACATGGTCTCAGGTATTAAAAAAAAATATCTTAAGTAACTACACATGCGCAAGGTGAACTTAGCACAAGAGTATACGACAGTTGTTAACATCATTTAATGTTGTCCTTTTTCATCTGTCTTTTTTCTGTTGAAGGTTAACTTCTCACGAGTGTAGGACAATGCTTAACGTCATCTAATGGTCTTTTTTTTTTAGCTTTTAAAGATAGACATATAGTTACAAGGTGAAAACATTTTTCTCATGTCAATCGTGAACTTCTGTGTGAGAACTAGACGACTGTTTAAAAGGTAGTTATCAAAGCTGGAACACATGTCACCATTTCAATGGCCTTCAAAGTTATAATTTTGGTTCACAATGGACAAAGGTAAGGGCAATATTCATTACCAGGAGAATTTGGAATTTGTTATTTTTTAAACTGCATTACTTACAACGCTAGAAACCGGGTTTCGATACCCGTGGTGAGCAGAGCACAAATAGCCCATAAAATTTCTTTCCCCTTACAAGAAAATCTTTTCTTACTACTAAAACATAAAGTTTCACGTATTTCGCAGTCCTTGTTATTGGTAGATAAATTGATGTAATGTACCTGTAGTTAGTCATCATTATATCTTATTTTAACCAATTTTCAGAAGATGAGATAAACAAGCCTATTCTATGTTTTTAGATTGGCTGAATAACTGATAAAACTGTAAACACTGTGAGTAAGGCCTTTCAACTATAGAGAAAACAGTAAAGGTTCTAGATATAATATTTGTTTTTTTTATTTCCTTCCAGAAATAACGTCTATTCAAGGTTAAGAACATTTTATATTTACAAACAGAACGAAAATTTAGTTCAATATAATATGAGGATAGAGTATGAAAACCGAGTCGCTTTAGTGTACTTTTTAAATGAAGGACGGAACAGATTTCTTATCACCAAGTAATCTAATTAAACACGAGTAACTAGCTTGAACAATAAACAGATACTCTAAACATAAACACGAAGACTCACCTGTGACAAGAGCTTTGTGAGTACGATGATTGGTTGATGGATTTACCATAGTATCCTGATTGGCTTCAGTGATATGTGTCCATATGATCAGAAGGTAAAGCGTTACCATTAGCATCATGATGTTTCTAATAGCTCGTAGCATCATTCCAAGAGTATTAATACTGTGAAACGTATCCTAAAATGCTGAATACGAAAACTCATTATTATTAAAATTAAAGTAATTACAATATAACCCTTGTAAAATAAGTTACGTTAGTACATATTAGGTAACAAAACCTAAACCTTGACCAAAAAAAAGTCACGTGGTAGAATATTAGGTAACATTATTAACAAAATACCCATAAAAGATAATGGTTTAAACCTGCCCCCAGTGGCACAGCGGTATGTCTGCGGACTTAAAACGCTAGAAATCGGGTTTCGATACCCGTGGTGGGCAGAGTACAGATAGTCCATTGTGTAGCTTTGTGCTTAATTCTAAACAAACAAAGTTTCAACCTTACAAGTACGTTGTTCTAATATTACAAATCAGAACCTGTATGTTCCTATTAATATTTTATATTTATGGTGACTAAAAATAAGATTATCAGCCAAACAGTTTAGAATCAGAAGAGAAGCTGAATTTTGCTGGTTTAAGGCTGGCTTCAAGGTCACTGGACTCGCATGAATAATCTAATAACTTGAAAATTAACAACTTCCACAGCGTTAAAATATTGCGTCAACTGTGTGATCATGAATACTCTGCCTAAACAATCTATCAAAGAATACATTGTGAACTATACTTCAACTTCCATAGCGGTAAAATATTGCGTCAACATAGTGTCGTAGCCAGGACGCACACATTGAGGGCGCAATGACAAACTCAAAGAGCGCGAGTACATTGTAATCATTTTCAGTTTTCGTTATAAATTTTTGTTGTCATTTATTGATGTTCCTTATTAATTCATAAGCGAATTCACACATGAAAAGAAAGAATATTTCGGTCAATAATAATAATGCTTCAAACACTGTAAATCTAGCAATGCATAAACAAGAATGAGAGAGAGCGGTTTCAGTTATGTGTCTTCTTATCTTCACTGTTCAATGAGTGCATACAGTTCCCTTCTTGCGCAATAACTCACTTCCAACACGAATAATTTAGTGTATTCAACTATGCTCTTGTTTTGTGTAAGAAGTAACACGTTTGTCTAACATTCAATTATAATTCTTATTTTATTAATAAGCGAACGATTAACGTTGCATCGATTAATAACAATTTATTTGAAATCTGACGAATCTGAATAATCCACGTCAGCGGTATGCAGCCATCGATGCGATAAAAAACACAAAAGCCGAAAGCATAAGTACAAATATATTTTATTTTATAAATATTGATTTACAGCAACTATTACTTCGGTTACCTAATATTTTTATACATGAGTACATTGGAATTATTCGAGTTCGAAAAAATTATTTAAGTTCGAAAAAGGTAAAAAGAGGCATTATTTTATTTTTTAAGGCAGATTTTTAGAAGGCGCATTGCGCTCTTTCGCGCCCCCGTGACTACGGCGCTGCGTCAACACATTGTGATCATGAATACTCTACCTAAACAATCTATAAAAGAATACATTGTGAATTATACTTAATATACTTCAACTTCCATAGTGATAAAATATTGCGTCGACACATTGTGAATTATACTTAATATACTTCAACTTCCATAGTGATAAAATATTGCGTCGACACATTGTGAATTATACTTAATATACTTCAACTTCCATAGCGATAAAATATTGCGTCGACACATTGTGAATTATACTTAATATACTTCAACTTCCATAGCGATAAAATATTGCGTCGACACATTGTGAATTATACTTAATATACTTCAACTTCCATAGTGATAGCCCCCCAGTGGCACAGCGGTATGTCTGCGGACTTACAACGCTAGAAACCGGGTTTCAATACCCGTGGTGGGCAGAGCACAGATAGCTCTTGTGTAGCTTTGTGCATAATTAAAAACAAACTAACAAACCATAGTGATAAAATATTGCGTTGACACATTGTGAATTGTACTTGATACTAGCACGTGTTTCTTGTACGAATGGCCTGCCATCTAGTGATGGGTCCAACACATTCCTTTGTCCGGCAAACACAATTAATCTTGTAAAATTGACAAAAGAACTCTTATTCCTGGAAAATATATCCTACAAATAATTATTTATCTTGCATAAAGTTTGCCTGAAATTAGTTAACTTTTTATTTTGTTCTTTGTTTTTGAATTATTCGAGCAAAGATATTCGTGGGTTATCTACGATAGCCGTCCCAATTGTATAGTAATAGACTAGAGCAGTGGTTCCCAACCTAAGGTCCGCGAAGGTAATATTGGGGGTTCATGAGATATTTTCTTTAATTAAATAATGCACGGAAGGACACAGAATAATAACACGTAAAAGGCTGAGAATGTTCTATAACTGTCACAATTTTTCTGGCTCTCTAAGTATGTGAGAAAAAGCCGTTAAAAATTCAGCTAAGATCCTCGATGCATTCTCGTGAGGCAAAATTCGGAACATAATATGAATAACGCAACATCAACCAGCAAATTCTAAAAACAGTCACTTGAAGTCAAAAATTTTTATTTATGCACCATTCTAAAAATTCAGATTTTGACATCACATTGAATTATTGCAAACTGTCTTCAACCTTAAATTCGTTTCCTGCGTCCTCCTCAAGTTTCGGATTCAAATCTTCTCGCAAGAGTATACAAAGGCTATTTGCGCGTAACCGTTCTTAATTTTGAAATGGTAGCTAGTTAACAGCATTCACCGCGAACTCTTAAGGTATATTAAGTGATCTGAGAGTCGCTTTTATAGAGCACCCACGGCAAAGAGGTGCGGAAACAGCACCTTCATGTTTTGGTTTGTTTTTAATTTCGCGCAAAGCTACACGAGGGCTATCTGCGCTAGCCATCCCTAATTTAGCAGTGTAAGACTAGAGGGAAGGCAGCTAGTCATCATCACCCACCGCCAACTCTCGGGCTACTATTTTACCAATGAATAGTGGGATTGACTGTCACATTATAAAGCCCCCACAACTGAAAGGGCGAGCATGTTTAGGGGGACTGGAATTCGAACCCGCGGCTCTCAGATTACGAGTCGAGCACCCTAACCACAGATACAGACAGTTCTTCTATGACATCATTTTCTCAACACGTCATCAAAGACTAGAATTAATCCATGTAAAACATTATTCTACATTACAAAAAACCAACATATAAATACTGACCTTTAACTCAACATACAGTTTACCAAGTGTGATGTATTCAAGGCCACTAACCGACTTGATTTTATAAAATATATAGGGCCGACCTTCAAGTTTAGAAAAACCTTTAGTGTTAGTTGAACCTTGACTATTAAGAAATAACGTCATGTGGTCAAGGCAAAATTGACCTTGTGTTCTTCTAATAATTAATTATATAGTAATACACTAATTCACTTCTAATAATAAACTAATGTAATTTTAGTATATTTAAATACCATCTCAGATTTAAGTATCACACGTATTGATACATTTGTTTGTCTGTCATACTGCAGAAACAATCGTATTCAGGCCCACCGAGAGGGGGGGCGAGGGGGCAACTACCCTGGGGCCCGTGCATGCCCAAGGGCCCATAAAAAATGCCCCAACTTTAAACTCGACTTTTTAAAAAATTGCATACTCTTAAGCTAACAATCCACAACCCAGAAAAACTGATGTGAAAGTAGTCTACAAGCCAAGCCAAGTTCAAAATGGAAAATAGCATAACTTTGGACTGAATAAAGGAATTTCCTTCAAACATAGTTATAGCAATAGAACATTCAAAAACTGCTGGTAATGCTAATGCAACTGACAGTAAAAACAAAGACTTTCGAGTTAAAGTCAAAGACAAAAAATTTTGCACTAAAGAGAGATTTGTGCACTGCGAGCGCTTTCCAGAGCATCGTCCAAAATTCCAGCATAACTTCTGCCACCTGCCAAATATTCTAAATTTAGAACACAGTGACCTCCTT
>NW_013666025.1:584735-585615 GCF_000517525.1 Limulus polyphemus
TTACCAACGAATAGTGGGATTGATCGTCACATTATAACGTCTCCACGGCTGAAAGAACGAGCATGTTTGGTGGGACCTTTACGATACAGATTGACAACCTTTACATGAGATGAAACTTTGAAATGTCAAAAATGCAAAATAAGTTAGAACGCTTCAAAATGCTTCCAAATTTCCAGATTAAGACCTTTTTTTTTTTTACAAAAAACATAACAATTCTCTTCTTCCAAAAGCTTCCAAAGTTTGTTTTCCAAACCGAATAATTAACAATCAACTTACCGACTTCCTTATTTATCGTCCACTACTGGTGGGATATACATATTGCTATATATGTATTGAGTAATTTTATATTTCTGCCTGTTACAACACTCAGTCACTGTCCTACAAAAATTGGGTGAAAATACTCATTTTATATGTGAAATATACGGACAACCCCAGCATAAAACAGTGGCATTAATGACAACTAGCAAAGACCAGAAAAAAATTTCCGGCCAAATTAGTATCTTTATCGTAACAGTACTTTTTTAAATATAACATTTCTAGCACAATACAAACGAATTGTAATCGTAGACAAGGAAATGGGTAAATCCACTTGTATATAGGCCGTACTTTATGAAACTTTAACTTATGTTAGGCCTAAGTTCGATAAAGAGATAAATTAACACTGTAACCTGTGTACTTTTTTTTTTTACATTACTTTAGTTAGGACTAAACTTTACTGTACTTAATACTATCGATAATTAAACTTATAATGTTATTCTACGACCTAACGTCAAACCTTTTTAAAAACTTTGATAAGTTTTTAATATTCTGTTGTACAAAATGGTTAGTAAAGTCTATTTACTATTCCCCTTTTCGTTGTTACTTCTTTGTTTCTATACAG
>NW_013666025.1:585974-592737 GCF_000517525.1 Limulus polyphemus
AGATGTTAATGATATGTTAATGAGATGTTAATGATATCTTTGTTTCTTTGTGTGTGTGTGAATTACAACTATCAGTGACTAACAAGGTCATTGACCCACAAGTATTTTAACGCATAAATAGTTTAGAAAAATATTGTTTCAAAACCGATGGCGTCCATATAAACTCCACCAGCAATTCTAATGTTAAACTGTTAGAACATAAAAATACTAAGAGTAGTACAAAGAAAATCGAACTCCAAATTAAATTCTTCGCTTCCTATTGTAAAAACAAAACTATAAAACCCCTAGATAAGAAAATCACTACTACTACTATCGAAAAGTAAATAGGGATTACAGACTCTCTTGTAGTTATTAAATATACATACAATTCTAAACATCCAACCTAGAATTATCATCATCGGATAATAATATATTAACATTAAAAGTAATCTAAATGTATTAATACAGAAAGAACAAGTTTAGGAAAAGTAAGAGTTTCTATCGAAGTGGGCAATGTTTTAGAATATATTAAACTATCTCATAATTATGTAGTACTGTCCCTTCTCATCTGCACTCGTGATATAGAAAATTACCAGGTCCAACAGTGGCACTAAAATTTAATTACAATTGATTAATCTCTTGGCCTTATCAACGTCTGTTCTTTATATTCATGTGTACAACCACCTAAAGGTAGACCTGACTTACTCTTTCACACGTCAAGAACAAACTAACTTGTACGAACATTTATACCTGGGACCTACAGTGTGAAAAGGAAATATATTTTTATCCCAAACAATAAGTTTCAAAGAAAATCTAACGTGTATCTGTGAATACGTTCTGTCTCAAAAATAGTTTATCTTAAGACAGAAAATGTTGTCACGTATATAATAAGGCCATCATAACAGGTTTCCTGGGAAGAGAAGCTTAGTACCAATTTATTGGTAACATAATTTGTAAAATATTGAATAAAACTGGCAACCCACAAATGAAAGTTTAAACAGTGCAAAGATGCAATAGTAAAACGTTTTAGCATGGGACTTTACAATATATCATCATATATCTTGAAGGGCAATTATCAACATTGCGAGTAATATTGAATATATTGCTTAAATTTATCTGTAAGCTATCCCATCAATATATTCGCATTTATTTATCCCTTCTTACGTCAATCAACTTTATTTAGGTTGTACTTATTCCTATCAGGAATTAACTCGTACCAATGTAAGCATAATAAACTGCTGTTTGTTACTACTAATCAATAACATATAGACTTAGAAATAGATTTTGTTTCTTACTGGCGGCGTATTACTTTCTTCCTTTGCCTCTCACAGTTTATTCATTCTCTCTCACATCTCCTGGTTTTATTTTCTTTTTTCTCGAAGTTCTTTATTTTTTATTCCTTTGTCAAACCCATGCCGAACCGGATACTTTCTTTCTGCACTTGTTTCCACTATATCTGATTATAGAATGTTATAACCATGAAAGGTTTTATAGACTCCATACCAGCTGAACCTAGAAAGGCGGTCACTCACTCAAATCATTTTCTAATTACTTATAGTGCTGTAATCTCCTAATATCTTAGAGACTAACCAAAGGTCACCCGCTTTCTTACCTCTCTCATCTTCATCCAGTGTTCTTTACAGTTAAATTCATAACACATTAACTTTTCAATCAAGTGACCATCATACCCATAAAACAATCAAACGTCAACCATACAATGCAATGCATACATTGTATCATGGACATCACTTCATGATATCAGAAAAACACGGAGGCTTAATAAGTCTTAATATAAAACGATAAACTCTTTAACCCGAACGCTTTCGAAAGGTGGACCTTTCTTCTTCAGGGTTAAACTCGGAATGGACATCACTTAATAGCTTAAAAAGAAAGGAATGTCACTTCCTTTCTGTCATTAATTTTCAACCAAGTGACTGTTCTAGCTACTGGTCACTTTATTTCTCACAAACAGCCAGATATGTACGATCACTTTTTTCTATCGATTAGTTCAGAAGAAATCATATGACAAAGTACTCTTATAATTAAAGTCGACTTGCTCATCCACCTATGACTCCCGTAGTAACCAGTTTTCAACAGTTTCACTAACGATGTAGGGTTTCAGGTTGTTTTGACGTTGGACACACTTAGATGTACCATGTGATCGCTATATGTCGTAATTCGCTTCTTTCGGCTATTGACAAGCAAAACATGGACCAGTCCAGCCAAAAGGGGCCCGATTTTGGGGGAGGCAGTTACCCTCACTCTTGCATTTCATACCATTTTTTTTAATTTTAGGAATAATACACAGATCTAAAATGTGTAGCAACTTTCATTTAATGATTTCCCAGCCTGTATCTACAAGTTCCATAATTTCGAGCACAATCCCAACTTGTCCTGTTTGGTAATTTTATTATAACATGATTTATAACATTATATAGGAAATAATTATACATAAATCTCCCATAATGAACTTATTTTAATTTTTTATCTGTAAAAAACATAAGAGCCACTTGAGCTGTAATTTTTACCCAAAACGTCAGGAGGTTTGTAGAATAACCAGTTGATTGCTGCTCAGCTGTATGGTATATCATCGGGACATAAGATAGCTGATCATTCCATTCATTTGGTCAGGGCTACTAAACTTAGTAAGTATATGCTTGACAGTCTACATGACCCTTTCAGCCAAATAATCAGATTGAGAATGATATAATGGTAGAAGTGTATGTCTTACCACTCTCACCTCTCGACACAACTCTTCACCCAATGGGGCTATTCAAGTTAGCATCTTGGTTTACGTGAATCTCACCAGATGTGCCAAAGTGTGAAATCCATGGTTCATTCAAGACATATCTAATGGACTGTGCTAATGTGTCACCAAAAGATAAGCTTCAGGTAAACAATAACAAACAGTACATATCAATTACCTCTTCAGTTTTGAGCAGACGACCAGCGATTTACAGGGTCATTATATCCAAAGATGGCCTACCACTGTCTATTTGAGTTATTCCTGGCACAAGCAGTTTTTTTTTCTCCGGAAAACACACAATGTCTACACCACCTATTAACACTTTTTCTCTGGACAACACACAATGTCTACACCACTTATTAACACCTCTACATGAATATGGCCAGAAGAAATGATCCTATTTTACTTAATAAAAACAAGAATGGTACAGAGACATACTGAAACCTAGAGGGTGATTTAACAAATGTTTATTTTATATAGCCTGAGCAATCTCCACGTTCTATATTTTCAAAATATTGTTAATAATTAATACTATAAAATAATTATTTTTCGGGCCTTCATTTAGTTTTGGTTTCACTTTTAGCTACTTTCTCGAACGAGATATTAACACATCTTGATTTAAAAAATCGTTTAGATATTCTCAGTTCAGACTGAAGTTCTATCTCGAATAATTTGTCTTCCCCTTACCTGAATGTTAGAAAAGCTCAATCACCCTAAACAAAGATCAGGAACGTGAATATTGCAACCTTCCCTTCCACGCTGCTTCTTATACAAGTTTCGGTAACGCATCGTCAGATTTGCATCAGATAAAAGGTTGATAGCCCTTCTTCCAGACATTGAACTTTTTCCCTTACACTTACACTTACGTGTTTTCAAGTTCTTCAGTTCTGCTGGACTTGGTGGGAATTTAAATATTCTATCTTTTCTACAACGTTTTTTTTCTAATACTCTTTTTTTTCCTACAGTGATCTTATATGCCTATTTAAAAACTCACGTCAAAAGTTGAAAAAGATCAGAGAGAAAAAAAATGTGCCATAGGCATATAATTGAAGCTGTATGAAATTAAACGAATTCTATTTTTCGGCTCCTAAAGTGTATATAAAAACATTCTTCTTAAATTTGTTTGATTCACTAATGAGGAAAAACCATTTTTTAAACATTTTTAAAGACCAATAAGGCGAAATCATACGCATATGAGGCTGTACAAAATATTTAAATTAACAAGTAATAGGATACTGTTGATCTAAGTTTGGTTTGAATTTCGCGCAAAGCTACACGAGGGTTATCTGCGCTAGCCGTCCATAATTTAGCAGTGATAGACTAGAGGGAAGGCAGCTAGTCAACACTACCTCCCGCCAACTCTTGAGCTACTGTTTTACCGAAACATAGTGGGATTGGCCGTAACATTATAACGCCCCACGGCTGAAAAAGCGAGTGTTCGGCGACAGGAATTTGAACCCGAGACCCTCAGTTTGCGAGTCTAGCGCCTTAGCCACCATCTAAGATATAATACAATATATACATGAGAAAACAGGTTTATGATTGTTTTATTTCAAATCAATCAGTAAGTGATTGTTTGTTTGTTTGTTTTGAATTTCGCGCAAAGCTACACGAGGGCTATCTGCGCTAGCCGTCCCTAATTTAGCAGTGTAAGACAACTAGTCATCACCACCCACCGCCAACTGTTGGGCTACTCTTTTACCAACGAGTAGTGGGATTGACTGGCAAGTTATAACGCCCCCACGGCTGAAAGGGCGAGCATGTTTGGTGGGATGGGGATTCGAACCCGCGACCCGCAGATTGCGAGTCGAGCGCCCCCCCCCCCCTAACCACCTGGCCATGCCGGGCATCAATAAGTGAACTAGGTGACTTAGAAACACATAATGTTTCCAGGAATAAAGAAATGTTTAATTTTGGTTTGTTTAGACTTTTTGCGCAAAGCATATAGCCATCCCTAATTTTGAACTGAGAGGCTAAATATATTCAGAGTGTCATATTAAAACTATTGTTGAGCCTCACCACGTCCATGTTACCACATCCGATCATACTGTTACCGTTGACCCACCAGGAGACGCTTTAGATCTAAAACCTATTTTAGGTATGCTGTGATACAATTTCAATGGTTAGCAAAAAGTTTTGTATTCGTTTTGTCTTTACATTATTGAAATGTATAGGGTTTAATCGTTGTTAATTCATTACAACAGTGTTTTATGCATTTTTTAGATTAACTCCAAAACTAGGTTTAGATGTGTTTTGTTGTTGTTTTCATTTCAGTTTCAAATGATAGTAAAGCATGCAGAAGCCAAAACTGAAGTGAGTAAAAACAAATATGATTACAAAAACTTTTATTCACCCATTATGTAAATTTCTCCACTTGGAGAATTTGTTTGTAATTAAACACAAAGCTACACAATGGGCTATCAGTGCTCTGCCCACCACTGGTATCGAAAGCCGGATTATAGCGTTGTAAACCCGCTGTTGGAGAGAGAAACACTTCCAACCTTTCGTCGTTATAGACGAATATGTTTTATATATAATATTTGTGAAACTGTACGGAAAAATGAATATTACTGATCTCATGATTTGATCTCATAAAAACGGTTCAAAAGAATGAGTACAGATTTACTTCTCTGTTTAACGATGTGTTTCTAAAATATTACTGTTAGAACATACTTGTAAGATTTTACTCGTAAAAAAAGATAATTATAATTAACTTCACATATGCGAACAAACGGTCAGAAAAAGATGTTTGGTCAGCTTCAACAGCTTATGTTAGCCAAAAGTTCGAGCTTCCTGTCTTATCTGTTCCATGTACTTTATTATAATTGTTTTCCGCTTTAGCACACGTAACTGAACAGCACTGTTTATAGATGACGTGTCTTAAACCAACAGAGAGAAACCAACCAGAACCCAGTAGCAGGCACTTGGTCATCAAGCCCACCCAACCTTGAACCAGTGCAAATTTGTGAGAGTTTCTCGGTAATTGCAGAGAACTTTCAAACAATTAGTGATGTTGATAATAAAAGTACACTTTACTGATATAAGTATATTATGGTAATATTTTAAAATGTAAGGTTTTAGTATTATCAACAGTTATTATTCAAAGCATCTAGCAGTTGTCAAAATTTCTTCTTTTTTTTTTTCTTTTTCAATTGTCAAAAGAATAGTCCTTTAATATGTTTATAACCAAAAGTGGTAGAGGATTTATTGTGTTATTTATTTTTACTTTAGGGTGTATTTGTATTTATGGCAAAGTACTAAGGCTATCTACCTCCGTCGACAGCACCCTCTCCCCTATCCTAAGGGATTGACTGTCACTCTCATAACGCACCCACAGCTTAAAGTGTATCAAATATTGAGTGGTATCGCACGAATCGAACCCGTATCACAGCTTCTAAATTCTGAGTTCTACCACAAGACCAACCAGTAATAATAAGAAAGATCTTTGGAGCTTTTCGTTTAATAAATCAATATTCTGTTTATTTTCATTAGTGTTTTTATTTATTAAAGAATGGCTTAACACATTTATAAACTTCAGTAATAAGGTATGTCAATTTGTTACAATTATGGTTTGTATAGTATTTCGTTTACTATTTCTCTGAGAGTCAAGAACAAAACATTAGTACTTAAACTTCCCTCTAGTGGCGGTTTACTTACTCACGCCCAGTTTAAAATAATTTTAAATGTCATATTTGTTTGTTAGGTGATACTTTACCTATAATGTAAATTAAATAAATATTTGATATTTTTTCGTTTGCAAATTCTTGCTAATTCTTTTCTTAGTTTTAATCACTATATGGAAAAATGATTATGCACTAATGTATCATTTTAAATAATTCTTAAGCCATAAAATATTTTTAAAACAAACAGTCTAAAATGTCACTTGACTCTGTGATATCTACTAGAAACACACACACTCAAACACAATATATACATCGCAGATAATACGTATTCGTAAACTTCGACGTTTGTGTGATCTGCTTTAGTTTTTATAAATATTAGGCGTATCATTCATGAATTGTATTGTATTGTATTGTA
>NW_013666025.1:592849-596589 GCF_000517525.1 Limulus polyphemus
TAGGGGTGGGGGGGGGGCATTATATGAAAATGATGCTTGAAAAACGTTTTAATAATTTTCGGACCAGATAGATATTTCTGGAAACTACGGTGATTTTTGTCAAGGAAGATAATATAATGCTTCTTTATCATATTTCATAGAATAGATTCGGTGAGGATTCGAAATATTTCTTTGCATTGTGTTTCTTTGTTTAGTTAAGCACAAAGCTACATAATGGGCTATCTATGCTGTGCTCACCACGGGTATCAAAACCCGATTTTAGCATAATAATTGTGCAGACATACCGCTGAGCCGCTCGGGGGGGGGGTTTCTTTGTCAATTGAAATTCGCAGAAAACAAATTTATTTGCCATTAATTGTATCTATTGATATCTTTTGCCGAAACGTCTTGATCAAAATTAAAGCATAATATTCTTTCTATTTTTCCCCCTCAGCGGTAAGGTGTCAGCTTATAATGACAAACGTATTTTTTTTTTCCTATTTATTTAGTGGATATATATATATATATATTATCTAGCGGCCCGGCATCGCCAGGTGGAAAAGGCGCTCGACTCGCAATCTGAGGGTCGCGAGTTTGAATCCCCGTCCCACCAAACATGCTCGCCCTTTCAGTCGTGGGGACGTTATAATGTGGCGGTCAATCCCACTATTCGTTGGTAAAAGAGTAGCCCAAGAGTTGGCGGTGGGTGGTGATGACTAGCTGCCTTCCCTCTAGTCTTACACTGCTAAATTAGGGACGGCTAGCGCAGATAGCCCTCGTGTAGCTTTGCGCGAAATTCAAAAACAAACTATTATCTAGCTTTAGACTTTGCCGCCGCCCCCCCCCCGGAGAAATTTCTGTGGACGCCCAAGAATTCACACTCGTATAAATATCATAATTTTCCGAATATACTACGCACTCTAATTTTCACGAATAAAGAGTCAAGTTTGCCTTATCACCGTAAATAAGCCCCCTAGTGGCACAGCGGCATGTCTGCGGACTTGCAACGTTACAACGCTAGAAACCAGGTTTCGATACCCGTGGTGGGCAGAGCACAGATAGCCCTTTGTGTAGCTTTGTGCTTAACTTCAAACAAACACCATAAATACTACACACACATAGACTTTACAATACTGCGGTTAAAGTAACACTTTGATAACAAGAATGTTAGTGTCTGTATAACCTGTAGTGCTCTCTTTTTTGCAATCGCGGCCGGCGAGTACACATTGTCAAAAACCCATTTACAGCGGTAGAGAACAGTGTTGTAGGAAGAAGTTACAAAGTGGGGGTGCTTGGCTAGACATGCAGATTTTACAAAGAAAGTATAAGGAGCTGCTAAAAGTAGCTTCCGTGTTGCCAAAGGCAGCCCAATCTAGGATGATCTGGGGGAATGCCCCCCCCCAGAAAGTTAATATGATAATATAATTTGCAGTTGCTATATTAGTCAAATGTGTAAAAGTGGGGGTGCTATAGCACCGCCCGGTTCCGACGCCTCTGGAGAGGTAGAGCAATCAGTGACTCGGGCTCAGAATTTGAAGGTTTCATCGAAAACGATTTGTAATTTTGAGTATCAAATGTAACGTAGTTAATATGATAATTTTGTATTTCCAAAAAATCTTAAAATCCACAACACTTATCTTCTCGAACATTTTATTTCAAAATGCATGTTTAAAGATACAGAAAATGAATGACAACAGGAGACAATTATAATTTATAACAATTCTTATTTATGCCTCAGAAACAGACAGAATTCATACGACAATAACGAAAAGACAACGTTTCTAGTAAGTATGCATCGTCGTTCACAATGTGTGTCGGAAAAAATGGTCTGGACTGGCTTTGAGAAAAAAATCATTTAGATTTGTTACCATATATTGTACGCAGTCTAACTTCTATATAAATCTTTAATACAATAAAATCAGTATTATATTCGGAAAATTAGTCATCTTAGTTCTGTTATAGGCAATATGTAACTTAACTAAATTTACTCATTTACTATGTAAATAAATAAAATCCTTTAATTTTCTATTCAAATAGGTACAAAATATTAGTTGAGTTAGAACGAAACATTTCACGTGAATTACATAAATATTATAAATACACCTTAAATAATACATAAACGTAAAATAACCGTCTTTGACAAACTTACTGAGAGTAAACAATAAGTAAATCCCAAGATTTTTTAAATAATTTAGTGAGAGTAATGTGTTGTTTTTTTAGACTCATGACATAGGTAAATTAATGTGTAAAAAGTATACGTTGGACTGTTCTGTAAATTATATACCTTCCCTTTAATTGCAAGTTATCGGCTTTCTTTAGCAGCCTTCATTGGGCAACATTGTACTGAATAATTCAATTTTTTTCTCTATGGAACACTTAAAAAACAGCAAAAACAGGTCTCTAGGCAACAGTCTTAACAATACCTGCAATCCGAAATTAAAGTTGTTTGGTTTAGTCTGTTGTAGCGAGAGTAGCTAATCAAATAATAGATAAGCCTCAACGTTATTTTTTCTTCACCGAATTTCACGTTTTGGTGAAAAAATATACAAATAAATAAATTGCGTTAAAACTGTTAGTTAACCTTTGTACAAAATCCTGAAAACGTATCATGAAAAGTACAAATTAACAACCGAAGATTTAAACTTTTGCTTAAATCCGAGAATCAAAACCACGGTCTTTGTATAACGGTAATAGTATTATAAATATTTAAGATCGAATAATTACTTGAATAAAATAAACATCAAATAGAAATGTACAATCATGGATATTGGGTAGAAAAATATAATGTTGAGAATTCAAATTAATACATTATAGAATTATTGGTCGTGAGTAAAGTACAAAAGAAATGTTAACTTATTTTATATATAAATATATCCCCCCCCCCCCAGTGGCACAGCGGTATATTTGCGGACTTACAACGCTCGAAACCGGGTTTCGATACCCTTGGTGGGCAGGGCACAGATAGCCCATTGTGTAGCTTTGTGCTTATCTTCAAAACAAACAAACAAACATATAAATATATATAAGTTCGTATCGGTAAGAAGGCCGAAAGTTTGTATTTAAAGGAAAAGTAATAAACGTAGAGAACATTCCGTGTATATCTTTTGCATGATATATATATATTGTAATGTCTACAAAAATTAAGTTTCCTTAAGAATTGCGTTTCTCTAAATGATTAAACTGAACGACTACTCCATCAGTGTGTTTGATGACACATCTATAGTTAATACCTGAGTATACTGTATCTGATTTAGCGCCACCGCCAAAACAATTTAGGATTTTTATTTGACTGACTCGGTTGTAACGTTCGAATTATTTGTTTTCACGTTTAATGGTCAAGTTTTCAAAATATTAAAGGCAAAAAACAACAGCAAAAAAAAAACCGTGTCAGTAAGGACGAAAATTTATGGAGATGAGAAGTCTAATAATAATAATAGCATCGTATCCAGACTACTACATTCATTGTTGTCATTCTTTGAATGTGCCACCAATTAGTTAGTGCATGAACGAAACATTGCTAACCATCTTAGAATAGTGTTATAGTGTTAAACAAACGATATGAAGTAAACGATGTGTTATAACAGCAAACCAAAATAAATTGACTTAATAATATTTCAGACAACTTATTTTGCACCATCCACGATTCTATTTGGGGCAATTGTTTGTTTGTTTTCCCTTGTTCTACGTCATATATAATTACAATTCATAAAATGTGCCCCCCCCAGTAGCACAGCGGTATGTCTGCGGACTTACAACGCTAG
>NW_013666025.1:596869-615642 GCF_000517525.1 Limulus polyphemus
CTTCAAAAACAAAACAAACAAACAATCATAAAATGTTGTTTTTTTGTCTCTCAACGTTCTTACATTTAAAGTAAACAATGTAACACAGTTTGAATAACATACAAAATCTGGAGAGTTTACACACGGAAAGTTCTGTTGATAAATGTTATTAAAATTACAGAACGAAACGATGTTTTTATTATTATTATTTAACAGAGAAATGTGAATTCTCGAACTTTCATGTAAATCAATTACGGGAAAATATGAAATGTTTCACCAGTTTATACTATAGTCTACGTTTATTGATGATGAAGTCTTCCTGGTACCTAATAGTCAACCTTGCTACAAGTGAATATTCTACAACGTCCTGGATGATCTCTTCCATAGATAGCCGTTTTCTTCAACCTCATCTTGAAAGATTCTTCAATGTACTTGTTTTTCAGGATTGCGAAAATGATGCTAAGAAAATAACGCAAACAGAAACTTTTAGTGCTTCGTTAGACTGTCGATCATTGCATATTTTATTAAAATTTTCAAAAACAGTAGAAATAAACATAAATAGATAACTTTGTAATACTTACAGCGAAGCTACTTCTTTCTCCATATCTGACATAGCCCCCTGGCGGTCAGAAAATTGACACACTAACCTCTCCAGACAATGGTTATTCAAATCTAGCATTCCGCTGCACTTGAGGTAGGTTGCCATTACTTCATCGTTGTAGTCTCCTTGTGGCTGGACTTTTTCTAAATATTTCTGGATCACGTCTAGTCCTTCTAATCCTTTTTTGTCATCAGATATCGTTTGGAATTCAAGATGGCCCCAGTCATTTCCAGAGGACGTCATAAGTTTTCTGGAAATGGTTTCCCTGCGCCTTCTACCAGCGGCAGCGTTGACAGTAACGGTCGGGATTAACGCTCCCCCAAAACCTGCAAAAGCCAAACCAGCCAAAATTGGTAAGGCTGCAAGTGGTGCAAGAAATGCCAGAAGCCCTGATAAAGCCCCACTCTTGGGCTTTTTTGTTTTGTAACCATGGTGTTGAAACTTATGATACTCCCAAACATCACTATCCTGGTAACCATGGCCTGTATTATCCACCCTGCTGTTATAACCATCCTCACTATAGTCGTAGTTGTCGAAGTTACTATAGTCATCTGTATACATAAAGATTTGAAGACATTTTATTAGAAAAATATACTTATTTTGATGAATAAGAACATAATCAATTGAATTGTTGTACGTAATTAATATCTTCTATTATTTTACTATTATTCTATTTGTTATTTGATAATAATTTTCAATACACTATATGTTTAAACTTGTAACGCCTACACATTCATAAGAGAATATTTGATAACAACATCTGAATAGTCACTCATTCTTATTAGATGTTTGAAGTGTAATATAACATTTCTTTTAAAGTTGCTGTCAGGTACTTCCTTTTTGATTGGAAATATAATGTAAGTTAAATATATGGGTGTTGTTTGGCTAAGGATTCTTCTATAGTAGGTGTCTGTGACTTTTTGGCGATAAATTCAAAAAAAAAATAAACGAACATCACCCACTCCACTGGTTTTCAAAAGAATATATATATTCGGAACAAGTTAAACGTATGTACCAAAATTCCTTACACCATGGAAGTCAGTTATATTTTAAACACTATATAGTTCTCTTCTTGTTGTCAAAAGTCCACTTAGGCCTATTCAATTCCTTTAGAATTCAGTTGACAAGCCAAACTATTTTTCTCTATTTCTATCGCAAGACTATCCGTGTATAGCTCACTTACGTTGTCGTTGAGTTACCGCGGTTGTAATCCTGTGCTTCAAAAATCGTCTGCTCCTTTTTCGTATTTTCAAAGTCATCAGACTTTTGTCAAAGTCCGCTCACCATGGTTCAATTACTTTAGAAGACCCTTTGATGAGACAACTTACTCTCCTTATCTCTTACGAAATTGTTAATCTCACTCTAACATATCAACCGTTAGGGCTTTCCCACGACGATTAACTTTGCTTTAACTTTTCTCTGACAGAACTTCTCCTTCCCGTGACTTTATTTTACTCTCTTCTGCTCTCTGGTCTCTCGTCTGGTTGCTACTATTTATATCTCTCCTGAGGAGTTCTATAAACCTCAGTAACCTCGACATCAATAACATACAAACACAACTTCAAATAATCGTTTGCTTTTAACTCTCTTCTTATGAAAAAACTAAACAATCATGAAATATTATGTCAAAAATAAATTAATTAATACTACCTACACTAAACAGTCTTTTATAATTGACAGTTACACGTAAGGTTCCTGGTGTAAATGAACGATACGAACCCAAAGTGCACTAGAGTGTTCATGTTTTACTTATACATCTGTTGAAAAACTTGTGTACTTGAGAGAGGAGTATTCAGTGGGGGTTTTTTATAACAATTATTTGTGTTGATTTCGAACGGATCAGATTCCAAGGAACTGGTTAGAACTTTGTATTAACCCATATCAGTAAAAAATTCGTAGATGGGCGTATCAGTTGTGCTTAATGGAAGGCTATTGGAATCACATTCCTCATGAGAAGCACACAACTATATTATACACGTATCTGATGTTTGTTAAACTATATCACATGCGAAACTTGATGGAGTAATATAAGAATAATTGTAATTATACAGAATATTTAGAAAATGTCATTCAATAGCATCTAGTTTAAGGAGTGTTTCTAAAATAAATTAATGCTCTTTGCATAATAGAAAAATATGTCAAGGCAATACAACATAATTCTGTATTATGTTTACACAAGCGTTTTTTCTGACTTGAAGTAACCATGCTTTATGTGGTCCCACCTTTCACACAGTAGCGCTAGCTTTTCAAAGCATTATCAATGGACTTAAGTTGTATCGGTTTGTTTCTTTGTTGTTAAGCACAAAGTTACACAATGGGATATCTGTAGTGTGCCCACCACAGATGAAAATGTTCAGTCATTAATAATTTTCGTTTATACTGCAGTACAAGTTTGAGCTAATCGTTTACGTTTGTGCATTAACTGATGCCCATAAAGGTGACCTACTGCAGGTGAACAGGACGTGAATATATTGATGCCCAGGTGTGAAAATGTGATCTTATTAATTGTTTGCTTATTTTTACATGTATTAAATGTAACAATACAAAAAGTTGGGTACGTTATATTAAAACGATTTTGAATATATAAATGAGCTAGCCATGTAACAATTAAAACTGATATAAAGCAGTCATGGTAGAACAGATTGTATCAGAACTACATTTTGACATTGTTTGGCAATTCGTAGGTAGTGTAATGCTACCGAAAATTGGTCGCTGTTGGGAAGGATATGCAACAGCACTTTTGGACATTCCATATTCATTGACTCAGATCACAAAGATCGTAATTATACTAAAACTATACACATTACAATTTCTTTAATGGCTACATATTGCTTGTTACCAAACTAATTTAAAATAGAAACTTGATTCAAAAACTTTAGGTGAAGGCATAAAATACGGAATCTACAAGAATGTGAACAAATAACACAGTTCAATTTTTTTTCTAACCCCCTTATAACATGGGACCGAGCCCAATGGATAATCTGACTTTGCCTGCAAAAAGTCGTATGGTAAGATAAGTGCAGGTGAAAATTTAGGAACACAAAGGTCAATGGCAAAAGTTGTCCACGTGTTCCTAGCAACAAAGCGCAACATATTCAAGAAGGATCTCCATCTGGAAAAGCGGCACAAGTCACGTGTAAACTAAGTGCTTTCACGACATATCCGTTCAACCATCGCATGCCTCAAGAAGCTGCAGAATGAGAAGGATATTTATACTATTCCATACGAAGACATACCGCTCAAGTCATTGGACACAGCAACCGTGGATTTCTGCGCGATCTAACTGTTAAAACGTGTGCCCGGAAACTATCGTCCTCGTTCATCAGATGGATGGTGAAACACCCACAGAGAAAATTGGTGTTCTTTCGTCATTACAGCTTTATGACGAAGCCTTCTAAAATGAAAATTACGCTAGAGGGCTATTTTCAAAATGTATGGTCGTCAGACAGAGTACGACCGACGTGGTGACATGAACTGTAACGACATGGTGAGGCTCCAAAATCGATATAATATAACATACTCAACCTCTAAATAACTGAGAGCTCCAGAAATGTTTCGTACTGTGAATTAGAAAAACAAAAACATTGACAACGAAGCATTTGAGAAAATGCTCATAGAATCACTAGGTTACTTTGCTTTCCATTTTTACTTCAAGTTATATCTAAAAATAACTATCAGTGACCTCAAGTCACGTGGTCAGCGCATAACTCTGTGCCAGCAACAAAACTATAAGTAAACGGGGGTGTTTTAGTTGTAACTTAACATGTAATACATTTCGCCTTACCGCTGTGTTGTTCAAGTACTTATGATTACAGATTCAAGAACTACATATTTTTAACACCACTTTGTTAAAACATGTCTTACACTCTAAAAAAAAAAGTTAATCTATATAACGTATTCGTGATTTTTTTTAATAAAGTCTTAGGGTGTTAAAAAAGAATGTTTATTTGGTTGACGAGAATTTACTTACCGTAGATGTTATTCCGTCTAATAAGTACTGATGATCTGTTGTTTGGGTTGTTAAACCATTGCAGTGCGTCACTTCCTGTCTTGCAGGTAAGGGCGAGAAGTAGGGCTATATAAACTTTTCGAAGAGGCGCCATTTTCTGAAGGTTGAAAAAAATCAATTATTTTATATTTCTGAATTCTAGAAAAAAAATATTTCTAAGTTAACCATGCGTATTAAGTAACTTATCAAAATTTCTCGAAATCCAAACTAACACCGTTGTGTAATATAAGTGCATCTTAAGAGTTTGTATATTAATTTATTTCAAGTTTGGTCGTTTGTTTGTTTGTTTGTTTTGAATTTCGCGCAAAGCTACACGAGGGCTACTGCTCTAGCCGTCCCTAATTTAGCAGTGTAAGACTAGAGGGAAGGCAGCTAGTCATCACCACCCACCGCCAACTCTTGGGCTACTCTTTTCCCAACGAATAATGGGATTGACCGTCACATTATAACGCCCCCACGGCTGAAAGGGCGAGCATATTTGATGTGACGGGGATTCGAACCCGCGACTCGCCTTTCCTCTAGTCTTACACTGCTAAATTAGGGACGGCTAGCGCAGATAGCCCTCGTGTAGCTTTGCGCGAAATTCAAAAACAAAACAAACAATGTTTCGTATATTTTAAGAATGTTGTCTGTCGATGTACTACCGTTATCTCCAGCCAGGTCACTAATTTGACTAGCTCTTCGCCATGCTTTTGTTCTGATACTCTTAATATGTTAAGACCAGGCTAATTTGGGGTCACGTATTAATCCTGGGGATATAATTTTGCTTTAGTGCTGATTGTTTCAGTTGATTTGGTGAAGAGTAATACTTTGATTCTCCATTTATTACAGAATTCTTCTACTTCGTTTGATAATGGTTGAAAGTTCTATGCTGCTGTTGTCGGGTTTGTGGAACTTTTCCAAATTGCAACATCATCTGCGAACTGTGAGCTCACAGTAGCTTGAATTTAGATCCTTAATGAGCATGTTCCTGACATATACATGACAAAAATCATAGGTCTAACCACCCCTCCTTGAGGGATGCCGACCCCAGGTGTGAAGTACTGTGAGAAAGTGCCCTCCGCACTTACTGTTATCGTCCGAATTACACTTTCTGGTGTGAAAAACGTTCAGATTCACCCCGCGGGCGGACGACCAGACAGCTGGAGGAGTAACGTCTTCAGGATATACATAAATAAATGAATCACACATAACGGGAAAAAATCATATAAATCGGTTTACTTTTATGAGTTTGATTTCATGAGGATCGCGTGCTGGTGTTTTTATATATTTGTAGGTTGTAAGAATACTGTGTTTTTGAGTGCAGAGTGACATCACTTCATTACAGAGCTTGTAAGTATAGTTCACAATTGCACAGTTTGAATGCTAAAAACGTTTTAAAATACATTCGAAAACAGTGTAATTTAGTGATATCGTACTTAAAAGGTGTTGAGATACCAGTGACAGACAAAACTCTCACGAACTAGGATGTGAAATAATTTTACAAACTCTTTGTATTATCTCGATTTTACACAGAGAGGTGCGATTTTTCACTGGCTAGTTTTCTTTATATTCTTTAATATAAGATATGTGTGAAATAGTCTATCATACTGAAGATGTCGATTGCTCATTAGATGCCAGTGGGCATTTTCAGTAATAATTTTGTACATTTCTTTTAGATTCTCGGTTTTGCAAAGCATTTCAGAATGCTATTCGGTAAAACTACGCTTCAATACTATGATATACGGTAATTTGGAGTAAATACTATTTCTGAAATTATGGATATTCAAATGCAGCGCTATCGTAAAAAAAAGAAAGGAAAAAAGAATTCTATTGGTTATGGACTTTAGTGAAATGTGGTTTAATTGATTATCATCCCTGACGTTTTTCATAGAGATTTTTATCATAGTATGTTATTGAAAAACATCTGGGCTGACCTGGTGTACCGTCAGGCAGGGCTTTTGTCGGCGTTGAACATTCAGTCAGAAAGCAAAAAAAAAAAAAAAAAAACAGTATTTTTGAGAAAGAAAGGTTTCCTAAAAACAAATAAACATTTAATTGGTTTATAAACTCAACTAATCACGTACTGATTGACTGTCTAAAGTTTGATGAAGGCCTTTATAATAATATAAAAAAATAACCCATTAGTCATTCCGTTGCATGCAATTTCGTTACCAATCGAATTCGTTTTGAAACTATAATGGAGAGTCTGCTCAGCCCCCCCCCCCCAATGGTTACTTGTGAAGCTGCTCCTTATCTTAAAAGTATTAAATATAATCTAAAAAATTATAAAATTATAAGAATTAATGACTAAGAAACAAAAAGGAATTGTAAAATATTAATATTGTAGCTTATTTTAGATCCTTTGCTATGTTAATTTGAATGGTGTATACCATGCTGTGAAGTACATTTCATCTTACCTTGATCTGTTCCCTTGAAAAGTTACCAATATTTATTGTCAAACGTTAGTTTTATCTTCTCTGAACAAGTTTCCTAAGTTAATCCAGTCTAAGGTGGTAAAACCATGATTTTCAGTCGTGTGTCTCTTTGTCACAAATATTCGTTTTCATACGGAAAATACGTGATTTTATAGTGCTACTATTCGTGATGTCATCGTGCCCCCACCTTTCGTTCAGTGTAACAATGAGTTAGCAATTAGTTGTTACTTGTGTGGAATTTAAAACGGAGATGAAGAGTATTTTTTTCATCAAACGTTGATTTTAAAACATTTGATCCGAAACATCACTGTGAAAGACTAGAAAGCCTCGCCCATGCGGTCTTGATGTGGCCTCGAGCTGTGCTGGTGTCACGGTCAACTTCAAGCCCTGACCCTTCATGGATCGAAATTACTGGCTACTAGTTTCACATTTATAATAGCTGTACCACAGTGTGTCATTTACCAAGATTCTAACGAAAGCAGGAAATTCATAAGAGCGTTTCATATGATTTTTTGTCATGTTGTTGCAGTAACGCACTTTCATGGTCTTCAGTGCGTTTACATAAGCGAAAATGAGTCTTTTACAAGAAAATTCAGATGTTCTCAGAGAAAAACTTGGTTCTGTGTTAGTAAGTGAATTTTATAACGTCAAATCGTACAAGTGCTAAACTCATTAAATTTATGCTTTATAAAATATCAGTGTATAACTGAACTGCATAACATCTAAACCAGTTGTTCTGTAAAGTTTATATTTTGATAGGGTAACTGTGACAAAGTCTGACACCATTGTTAATCCATAGGTTTATAAGCAAATCAAACTTACGATATTCAGTGGAGCCTAAATTTACTGAAAATAAAAACTGACAAAATGATTTTATTTTCATGATTGTCAGAATTTAAAATAATATATATATATATATATAACTTTCATTTTTGCAAACTGTCAAATAGAAAGGCTTTTAGTTATATTTCTTTATAGTATAAATATATATACTATGTTGTTGTTGGGCTTAGGATTCTTCTACAGTAGGTGCCTGTGATTTGTTAGCGATAAATTCAACAATGAATAAAAAGCACGCACTTCACTTGTTTTCAAAATAATATATATATTCAGAACAAGTTAACGTATGTACAATATATTCTTCAACACTATAGATATTATGGGCATATCATAAATACTATACATGTAGTTCTCTCCTTCTTGTCAAATATCCACTTAGGCCTATTCAATTACTTTAGAATTTCAGTTAACAAGCCGAACTATCTTCTCTATTTCTATCGCACTAGTATTCTCTGTGGTTCACTTACATTGCAGTTGTGGCGCGAGTTACCGTAATCATTTGGTCTTCTTTCTTTTGAAGATCCTCTGTTCCTTTTGTCAAAGTGCCCTCAGGCTGATTCAATTACTTTAAAACCACACTTTGACGGAATAGAATTGTTTTTCTTATCTTATTTTCTGTTGTTAGTTTCACTCTAACATATTAAATGTTAGGCCTATGTCAATCGTTAGGCCTATCACTTCTACGGTAGTTAAATTCACACCAACTTTATTCTCTTTTGCTATTATCTGTCTGCTGTTCCCGCTAGTCACACGCTAGTTATATCTTTATCACTTAATCGTCTGTCTGCCTTCTATATTATCGTCATCAATGAATTATTAATAAAACTTCCTACAATCGTCTGCTTTAACTCTTATTATAACAAAAACTAAACAATAATAAAATATTCACTCACAGAAATATATTAATCAATAATATATAAACCAACAGTCTTTTCATATCATGACAATTATCAAGCACGTTATGTTAATATTCTGAAAGAAAAAAAAAAAGAAGTGAGCATGAATAAATTCTTGAATAACAAAAACATAGAGAAACACATTGAACAAATGAGCTTTTACGTAGGTAATCTGACCAACATCAGACTAGTCAATATTTCGATGTGTATACAACATACATCTTATTTCTGCGTTGATAAACACATGTACAGAAACTGGTCTATTGTATAAAGCACTGAATGAATTTAATATACTTGTAACGTCTGGTAAAATTAACATTTAAGAACGATATCGTTACCCGCTGCCTGACTCGTAAATTCAAAGTCCAAAAATCACGTCTTGAATCTAGAATAACCTTGTACGTATGTAGGTTATTTGAGAACATTCCACAGATTTAAAATACTAAGGCGTGTGTGCGTTTGTTTCAGAATTCCGTTGAGTTCATTATCCCAGTAAATTTATTGCAGTACTGATGGTGAAAACCATGTAAACATGAAATTTATATACAATAATAACTGTGTTATTGCAGTACTGATGGTGAAAAACATGTAAACATGAAATTTATATACAATAATAACTGTGAAATATTAGTTTTGAATTAGTATACAAAACCTTCAGAGAAGAAATCTACAATATCGTATTATTAAAGCTATACTTCTCTTACAGTCTATTTTAACCTCCTTTTTATTCATTGCTCAGTTGAAATTTTTAGTCACAAAGTAGAAAACTCAATGTTAAAAACGTGAACGGAATTAAGAGACGAAAATCTTAAAAATAAAATCTAAAAGAAATTACTGTAACGCTCCAGAAACTTCATTATGATAATATCTTAGGTCAATCTTTACACATTTTAAACGATGTAACTTGACAACAATTATCACTTGTGAAGTCATCTTTGGGAGGTCAGTTTATATTCTTCCTTGTCTGTTTCACAGCTACACTTAGCACGAGGTGAATGTCCGTGGAATTATACGATCTACTGTTATAAAACAAGGAATATCTCAACAATAGTATATTAATCGTAACCTTGGAGTGAATTCTTCCTGGTTTTTACGGTACAAAATTTTTAAAATGAAGCAAATGCACGCAATATCGTTTCGTCAGAAGCGTAGCTTTACTGTGCGTGTTCCTTTTCAGTTTCCAGTTCCCGCATAACGAAGTTGATTTTTACACTTGAGTTACTAAAGAAATGTTTTTAAACTAAAAATTATGTTATGAAAACCAAAGAACGAAAAGGTAAATAAACACTGAAGTTTACGTTATTCTACCCAATTAAATAAACTTGAAATAATAATACTAATGAAAAAAAAAGATTCCTTAATTTGGGTCCCCAGTGGCTCAGCGTTAAGTTTGTTTGTTGTTAAGTGCAAAACTGCAAAATGGGATATTTATACTCTGCCGGCCCGGCATGGCCAGGTGGTTACGGCGCTCGACTCGCAATCTGAGGGTCGCGGGTTCGAATCCCCGTCACATCAAACATGTTCGCCCTTTCAGCCGTGGGGGCGTTATAATGTGACTGTCAATCCCACTATTCGTTGGTAATATAGTAGCCCAAAAGTTGGCGGTGGGTGGTTGATGACTAGCTGCCTTCCCTCTAGTCTTACACTGCTAAATTAGGAACGGCTAGCGCAGATAGCCCTCGTGTAGCTTTGCGCTAAATTCCAAAAACAAACAAACAAACTATACTCTGCCCACCACGGATATTGAAACCCGGTTTTTAGCCACTAGGGGCTCTCAGCGGTAAGTCTGCAAGCTTATGACACTAAAGATCGGGTTTCGATACCCGTGGTGTGCAGAGTATAGATATCCTACTTTTTAGTTTTGCGTTTAATAATAACCGAACCTCAATTTGGAAAGAAAAGAAAAAAAACAAGCCGTCCCTCATCATCTTAACTTCACCAAACCATGAAATATCAAATTCACCTGTGAAGAAGGAAATGGATGAAACAATCTCTTCCCCAACCACCAGGGATGATCAGAAACAGTAACAATAACACACTTCGTCACATCCAACTATAACACACTTCGCCACATCCAACTATAACACACTTAGTGACATCCATTTTCACTACCCGACAAAACACAGAAATATATTTGAAATGCATTTTTTTCAAGCAAACTTCAACAAAACATCCAACAATCCAAGTATACAACAACTGAATACAAATAAACGTGAACAAAGGTACACAATGGACTGTTTATGCCCTGTCAACCGAGGGTATCGAAACCCGATTTTTAGCATTATAAACCCTCAGACTTATCGCTGAGCCACCACGAGGATAAAAATGAATGATTTAAAAACTAGAAAAAGGCAAATATGCTTCTCTTTAAATCGGTAAAAAGAAAGAACAAAGTGAAGAAACTTTTAACCAAATGATCCACTCAATATTTATTGTTGAACTGTAAGCAAAAAAAAACATACTGTGAATCTTCCGAAGGCCCCGAAGTGGAACAGTTAAAACAACGTTTCCCTTATCAAAGTATAAGTGATCCATGTTAGAGTAGTGAGTCATAACGTATAGTTCACAGTAAAAGTATTAGGTTATAACGTATAGTAAGAGTAGTGAGTTATAACGTATAGATTGTAGTAAGAGTAGTGAGTTATAATGTATAGATTGTAGTAAGAGTAGTGAGTTATAATGTATAGGTTGTAGTAAGAGTAGTGAGTCATAACGTACATAGTTCATAGTAAGAGTATTAGGTTATAACGTATAGTATATAGTAAGAGTAGCGAGTTATAACGTATATATTGTAGTAAGAGTAGTGAGTTATAACGTATAGTTTATAGTAAGAGTAGTGAGTTATAACTTATAATATACAGTAACAGTAGTGAGTTACATTATGACTTACAGTTTATAGTAAAAATGTGATAATGTGGAGAACTGTAACACAGGAGTTTGTTTGTTTGTTTTGAATTTCGTGCAACGCTACACGAGGGCTATCTGCGCTAGCCGTCCCTAATTTAGCAGTGTAACACTAAAGGGAAAGCAGCTAGTCATCCCCACCTACTGCCAACTCTTGGGCTACTCTTTTACCAACGAATAGTGGGATTGACCGTCACATTATAGCGCCCCCACGGCTGAAAGGGCGAGCATGTTTGATGTGACGGGGATTCGAACCCGCGACCCGCAGATTGCGAGTCGAGCGCCCTAACCACCTGGCCATCCCGGCCCACAGGAGTTTAAAGGCTTTATATTGCAAAATAAATATATCGTCGTATCCCCAGTTAATGTACACAAAGTAAATATTACTATAAAGTTGATTCATTATGTGTGTGTGTTAACACTAATCACAATAATTCTTTGTTTGGTAACTGGAAACTGTCCGACAGTGAACATGAGCTAATTACATTTTAGGATTTTACCCAGAAAAGGGGGTTAAAAATATTCTGAAACAGGGCACATTTCTACTATTTCATAAACTTTTGGCTTTGAATTCAGTTAAATGAGTCAATTATTACCTTCCTCAAAGCAGGGTATGCAATTAGCATCTAATTAGATCAATAAATTTTAGAAACAAACAAAAGAAGAAAGTGGAACATTATCTAACATTATCCTTTATAGAATTTTTACTTCCTTAACGGATGTTCTCAGCTTGTTGTTATAATGTTCTTAAAACAGATGAGTGGTTTATAGACACATTGTACAGTAACAACAACAGGTTACAACTGGAAAGCTATTTACTGAAATGTCCAGTGTTCCGAGTTCAAATATCAAACCTTTCTTCCGTTGTCTTCCTAAGATCGACGTTACTTCCTGCTAAGTTCTTCCAGATGTACAGTATTCAAGTCAAGCGTTGTACGAAGTTCACCCGGAAGTCTTCTTTACAAATCTTCATAATGAAATTACTGGCGCTAGACGACAGTAAAACTCTACAATGTGAACTTTTCGTCTATTGAAACTTGTTCAGGAAATTAGGTTATGAGCAAGGAGGCTTAGATAATTATCCTTATTACACAGTTGACTGTTCCATATACCATGACTTAGCACACCAATACTGTATTATTTTACAGATAAAACAGATGATGGGACCAAAACTATAGTACGTTTCTGAAATTTCACCCTAAAAATAGTTGTTTGTTTGTTGTTAAGCACAAAGCTATACAATGGGCTATCAATGCTGTGCCCACAGCGGGTATCGAAAACCGGTTTTTGAGTTATAAGCCTTAACACCTATCGCTGAACCACTGGTAGACACAGAAAGTTATTTTTCGCATACAGTAACGCTTCAGATCAGTTAATTAGCTAATATATAATTCAAATAAAGAAATGTTCGGCAAAAGGTTTCTGCACTTATCATTTCCAAACTATATGTGTTCTCCTCCACATTACGTACGTGTGATGCTCAATATGAAAAAGAGAATGACTGTGAGTTGCAGAGAATGTGGCCAAATTCAAGATATCACTAATCCAAGTTTTGCGCTAACCTTTAAATTATCGTTGTCTCAGTACTTCCCGAAACGGCCAGACATGGCCGAGTTGTTAGGGCGCTTGACTCACAATCTAGTGGTCGTGGTTCGAATTCCCATCCTATCAAATATGCTCGCCCTTTTCAGCCCACGGGGCATTATAATGTGACGGTCAATACCACTATTTGTTAGTAAAATAGTAGCCCAAGAATTAGTGGTGGGTGATGATGACTAGCTGCCTTCCCTCTAGTCTTTCACTGCTAAATTAGAGAGGGCTAGCGCAGATATCCCCGTGTATCTTTGCGCGAAATTCAAACCAAACTTCCCGAAACTCCATGCAATTAGCGTTTTAGTAGCAAAATAATATTGGTTTTCTCATATTTCATGAAACTCGACTTACTGTTTATTTGTTGTTGTTTTGTTTCTTTTTCTCGAACTCTTTTGCTTTTGTTGCAGACTAAACGACAAGAATTAGAAACAAGGAGGAAAAACACATTTTACACAGCTTTAAAAAATCCCAATAGTTAAATATGAATTTTATTCAACCGATATTGAATTTATAAATTTTATAAACATTTACTGAAATTACGAACTTTTAGCTGAATAACTAAAAAAAAATTGTATCTTAAATATTTTCATAAATACACAAAAATGTATTAATTTTTAATATCATAATGTTAACGGCAGTCTCTTTTCCTTTTGGATCCTTCTGAAGGAGTTCGTTTGCCAGCAGAACAAGAATAACAAATTTACTTCCCGCAATGTTGATGATGGAAATTTTTCTCACAAGGAAAACATTTGGTACTTTTTGGTGAGTTGATTGTCCCGGGTTTACAAGGATCTTAAAATACATAAGAAATAAATAATTAGTATGTAAATCAAAAATAAATATAAGAAAAATAATTTCTCATAGATATCCGTGGAGTAATAACGTATTGATTGTGTTTAGTCTGTACTTATAACGCTACCAATATGCAACAATACAAGCGATTTAAATAAACGTATATAATAATCAGTAATTTTATATTTGATTTATACTTGTTAAGATCATGATCAATATTAATTTTTGTTAAATTTTAATTTAATATATAGGATTATTCTGAAGAAAATGAAAACGGAAACTGGAGAGTTTGTTTGTTTGTAATTAAGCACAAAGCTACACAATGGGCTATCTGTGCTCTGCCCACCACGGGTATCAAAACCCGGATTCTAGCGTTGTAAGTTTCAAGTTTCATTTATTCAGGAAATTTGTAAAACACGGAACCGTATATGAATTTTAAAATATTTATTTCTATGTAGCTATATATAATATTTGTTTTTGTAATTTCTGTAATGCAGTTATCAGGAATAACCAGTTGTTTCATTTTTTTCTTCGAAATAACATTAAGTTGGGTTTCTACTGAGTTTATATTGAAAGGTGGTCATGTGACTCGCTGACGCAACAGTACATAAAGTAGTGGAAAATAATGACATCTCCACTGGATGAGGAAATTTTACTGAATTTTAATATTTTTCACTATGCTTCAGGACGAAATGATACGCAACGTTACTATTGAATTAAGAATAGATAAATACTTCAGAAAGAAAAGCTGTAGCAGAATATATGTCACAAAAAAAGACAAAACAGCGTTTAAATATGGTAAGTTTTTACTCTAAGAAATCTATAAGTAGGGCCGGTGCTAGCACGAATGGGGGGGGGGGCTGGTCCCCTTGAAATATCGTGGTCTCTTCAAGCTAATGTCATCCATTAATCTAATTTTAGACTTGGCCCCTCCATTTAGTTTAGTAAAGCTGGATCTAGGACTGTCTATAAGAGTACACAGGACTATTTACTGAATCGTTTCACGATAGTCTACCTTAAATATAACATTTCTATCCTCTGCATTGTACTCATAATCTTTCTTATCTCCCCCCCCCCCTCAGTTCAGAAAATATACATTACGTTATTTTTACATTTTTATCTATCGAAATTTCTGGTAATTTAGAACTATATTGATTTTTTTTATGTTGATGTTGAAAAGGTAGGTAATTAATTTCATTCTCGTGTCTGATAATAAACTATTGGAATTTTGTATATATATAAGGTAAATGTACGTTCTATAATACGTCTTCTTACATTAAGTTTCCTTCTTTTCGAGCTGTTTCTAACTTTATAAATGAGCTGCAGTTATTATGGAGATCTTGGTATCTAACCGGTACCCTGCTACCCTGGTAATCGAAACACTAAAGCCCTCGGATAACGGGTTGGGGTAATGGGTCTGCCTTCTTATCATCACTGACATATCGCGGGTATCTATATTTGGGCTTTATTTCTTTGTTTCGTAAGAACTTCAAACCTAACTTGAGAGACATCAGACAGCCCAGATTACTGCTGTCAGCGGTATTACTCCATATCGGTTGTTTGTGTTGCGGAATAAAGCAGCATCCGGGTACCAGCTTAATCAGTACTGTTGAGGGTACAGCGCTATCTTTTAATGGAATGTTGAATACTGAACGTAAATATTCTTTTATTTTTTACAGCTTAGAACAAATAGATACTTTATCTTGAAATCAGTTATTGGACTGAACGTTTATAAATAAAAAGTATTTTTTGTAACAACAATAAGTTTTATTATTCTGCAGTTTCGTTTGAAATTTGGTATTCAGACTATTTCCAGGCTTAAAGAAAATCTTGAAGCTGTCACGAATACAGGGCGGAATTTGCCAGTTCTTTACATTGAAAGGATGTCTTTGAATATCTATTACTTCTGTAAGGGAGGTTTTTATGTAACTGGATAGGATAAGTGTTGTAAGTATATGAATTCTATCTCTTCAAAATAATACTGTATTTTTTAACTTTTGTAATGGAGATGATAAAAAAGCTACATAAATCGAAGACCTTTGGTATAAATTAAATTGAAATACTTTCCATGGAATAGTCAAATACTCAATATTTTTATGCCTAGTACTTCAATGTCGAATGAAAGATATTTATATTTTGTAGGTAAAACTAGCTTGCTACATCAAAATTCTAATTTCTTTGAAAACACATTTATTAACAGCGCTAGTCATAATTTTACATACACTGAGGATGGGCACCCAAAAGAACTAGAACAATTTAAAGTAAAATAAAACTATATTGCACTGACCTTCTGTTTAAACACGTCGTTGCGGTAATTATCTGCAGAATTATAGGCTGATGTTTGTTCGAATAATAGGAACGTTCGTTAAGATAATAATATTTTTGTGGGGGTCACATAAAAAATACTGAGCGCCTATGAAACTGTTAGTTTTAATGAATTCTTACGTTAAGAGTGAAAAACTAAAAACGATGTTTTTTGGCACAGCGAAAGATAAAATTTAGTTTCGGTTAACACAGTTACCATCATCAGGGTTTGAGGATACCTGATGACAGTAGCTGTGAAACGACTAATGTCTTTCATTGTACCAAAAACGATGTTTTCTCTTGTTGGTTCTTTTTTCAACCCTTTATATGCAGTATCACAAAGTGGCTGAAAATAAATTGTTCTTATCACATAATTGTTATAGCGTCTTAAGTTAACTCAGCAATAAACTTGAGAACTTATAAATATAACATTTTGGGGTAGATACCTGCCTTGGGCACAACCCATTGTGCAGCTTTGCGCTAAAAACAAGACAAAATAAAAGTCTCAAGAACAAACGAAAGAAAAACATGCTTCTATTATGAATGTCAAATAACATTATAAAGCATAACACGTTTTCATCGGAATGTTATAGATAACTTTGAACATCAAAGCCCTCCAGTGGCTCAGCGGTAAATCTGAAGGCTTATAACGCTATAAACTGGGTTTCGATACCCGTGGTGGACTTAGCACAGATAGCCCATCGTGTAACTAGAGGTTTAATTTCAAGCAAACTTTTATTATATATTGTTTAAATTTCAAATATCCTTTTAGTTAGTATTATAATACGAATAACAACCGAATTACGAGCTACAAGACAAATTAAAGCTGGTGTGCTATTTCAGGTCACTTTACCTTCCTGTTCAAATAGCAGTGAGGAACTTCCACAGTTTGAAAGGAACATACACCGTCACGGCAAATAGAATCGACCAATAAGATACTATGGATTCTCCAGTGTAGAGTTTCGACACAGCTTTTGCCTCGATGTTTACTTGAGCAAAGTATGACGAAGTTTCGTGCACTATTGAGTGATAGAAACAAGACAAAAGTTAGTGGCGAACAACAGTGAGCAAATAAATTAAACGGACAAGGCTAAATCTTTAATAAGATCTTGAATTACTGTTGTTGCTTTCTTAGTGTAAAACTACACAATGGGTTAGCTACACTCTTTCTACTGTGGGCAACTGAACCCCGGATTTTAATGTTATAAGTCCGTAAACTTACCACCGACCCACAGAAGGACACTATCATTCCTAACAGACGATCTCCATGAAACATGAATCTTATACATCTTTCATTCCTGACTCACTATGTAAAATAACTCATCCTATGTATAAGATATTAGAATAGTGTGTAATTCTCGATTTTTACATTCTACAAACTCGGTTTACTCTTCATCAATTCAATCTTGTTCTCACCATAGCAGTTAATTTTCATGCAGTTTGATAGTGTAAATAACGTCTAAACGTCTGTTCGTATTCCAGACGTTCTGTTGGGCCTTGGTATTGGGCGATAGGCCTCACCTGCACTGAATATGCCAGATATAGTGTGGTTTGGTTTACCCTTGCAAGGTAATATTCGACTACATTAGTGACTGAGGCTCATTCTGGCAGCAGCGTTGGATTAAATCTATGGTGTATTGAAGACTACCGATTTTAGCCTTTTTTAGGTGAGTTAGGACTAATCCACATAGGTGTGTGGTTTGACGCAAGTGACAATAAATATATCTGTAAAGAAGAACATATACCAATATGCCCCGTCAGCTTAGGACTATCACTTTCTTTAATCTTTAAAATTTTACACCAATCATAATCGTTTATATTCTATCGGTATTGTAATTTCAGGTGCACTGATTACGTTACAGCTAATAATATAACCGCAAAAGCTGAAGAAACGACTGAAAATGTTATGCAAAGTTAAATATTAATTGAAGAAAGAGAGTGAATACATTATAAGAGCAAATGAAAAGTCTTCTTTATCTGGAACCAACACAAATGAAACTAGACGAGGATATACAAACAATACACAACACCAATCCTTAGCTGTTGAAAGCTTTCTAAGTCAGATCAGAATATGGCCAAAGTCTGCAAGAAGTGTAAATGAGATTGTGAAAGTTGGCGGTTATATAAAGATATTAATAGCGCAATTTCTTTCAGAGTGCCTACGCTATCCATGTTACTTGTGGTCCTTCCATAAGTAAAAATAGGAAAGACTCTGCTTCCCAAATCACTACATAGTTGATCTCAATAGAAAATGTACATAATACTCAACTACACGGTTTTTCCAATGACATCTTCCGAGGGAGAGTTCAGAAACACCAAAAGGAAATGACGTATGACAATGAGTAACTCGGATACTAGTAAGTTAACTGTATTCCATAACTGCTTCCTAAATCACTTACACAGTTGACCTCAATAGAGAATCGTATGTACATAATATT
>NW_013666026.1:0-2596 GCF_000517525.1 Limulus polyphemus
GAACCCGCGACCCTCAGATTGTGAGTCGAGCGCCTTATCCACCTGGCCATGCCGGGGACTCGTTCTATGTAGTTTTGCGTGAAAATATGGGTGTTTCTAACGACGTAAACATTGAAAAGATATGAAATTATTTCGAAACGCGAATTGCTATTGGTGGTTACCTGTGAAACTTTTCACTTTTATACGAGGAGGCTTATATTATTTTCTGCGACACAATTAGATATTCTTATCATGTTTGGTTCTTTCTAATTGTCACAGAAGATGATCAAGCGGTAAAGCAGAACATTAATTTTTAATATTAATTCTTCATGGTCGATATCGGAGGAAATTAAATCTATAATTCATACGAAACGTGATGTGCATGCATGCAAACAAATAGGTAAACGACTAAACCAAAAGAAAAAGTACTACAAAAAGGTTATGATTACAAAGTTGTACAAATATCGCATCGGTAAATTTGCCAGTTTTCTGCTACTAAGCATTTTGTAATTTTAATTTGGTTTTTGGTTGGTTTCCTTTCTTGTTATGAAGCACAAAGCTACAATCTGTACTAAACTCCCCGAGAATATGGAAGCTCATTATTATTTTGTGTGTTGTAAGCGCTCGGGCCTACTGTTGGGGGGGGTGGGGGGGGCTAGTTTTTTTTTAAAGTTTTTGAAAGATAACACATAAACTTGTTATGTTTAATACTCATGTAATTGTGATTAAAATTGATTAAACTCGTAAAAAGCGTCTTCGGATCATCGTCTAAAACTAGTTGAAAATTTTAATCTTACGTGTGTCTTGTTTTAATCTGGTGAACCGTATAACATTTTTAGAGTTCAAGAAATAACTATGATATTTGGTATTTTCACCCTGAAGGCGTCATATGATTGAGGATTTCAGGAAAAAACTGTTTTCAATATACATGCTTTTACTGGCCTGGAAAGTTGGTAAATTCTGGAGTTGGACGAAAGGCTTCTTCGATACTATTACTGATTCCAACACATAATGAGGGTCGCGGGATCGAATCCCCGTCATACCAAACATGCTCGCCCTTTCAGCCGTGGGGGCGTTATAATGTGACGGTCAATCCCACTATTCGTTGATAAAAGAGCAGCCCAAGAGTTGGCGGTGGGTGGTGATGACTAGCTGCCTTCTCTCTAATCTTACACTGCTAAATTAGGGACGGCTAACGCAGATAGCCCTCGTGTAGTTTTGCGCGAAACTAAAAACAAACAAACAAACAACACATAATTAAATAAGTGATATCATGTGGTGGTCAATACCATTGGTCTTTTGTTTTATGGTCTGCGCGTGGCTTAGTTATTAATGTGCCAGGCTGCGTATCGAAAAACCCAAGTTTGAGTACGTGATGTGACCTTGAATAACACACTCAATACTTACAGTTATAAGAGTGACATTCATTCCAACTGTTCGGCTAAGAGTAGCCTTGTCAATCCAACGATCCGATTACAATTAATTTTAGGCGGCTGGTGTTGCCAACTGATTGCCCCCTTCTGATGTCAGCAGTGCAAAATTAGCGACGGTTATGTGTGAACGTTGGGATCTACTCTGATATATCAAGTAAGGTGGTGTTCAGATTGAAAACACGCAAACCCTTTGTTTTAAAAGGCGCTGTGCTTATCTTATGACATGGTTTTAACTACTTAATGGCCTTAATAAAAAATGGGAAAAAAACATGAACAACGCCATTTTTACAGTTTTTGGATGACCGATTTTATAAAAAATTTACAAACAATATTTTGTAGTCTTCAAATCCGACACAATTTCAATATAAAAATGTTAAGTCGAAACCTAAATGATTAGGATCTATAACTTTAAATCAACTGTACCCCATCTTTTTGAGTGAAACAGAAACTTAAACGGAACCCCTTCCTTTCAAGTAACAATCTATGTAGTAAGTAGTTTGTCTAACAATACCAAAATTGTACTTAGTGTAGTTTAGAATCTTTTCACTAACATCCTCGTCATTGTATAAAAAAATTGGCAAATATTATCCAAGTAATCACGAAATTTAGTTTTCAAACAACGAAAAGGAAAACCATAACATCTATTGTATGCACTGAATTCAAGCAGGCTGTAGGTGGAACGAGAAAACAAGCATCTCAAATAATAGCTGACGAGCGACCCAATCGTAAGGGCTGACAATGACGCCATCTTAGTTACTCTCTTTAACTAATATGCAATACCTTATTTCATTTTCATGCATTTAATTTAAAATTATTGCGTTTTTCCCCCCTTTTTAACACTATTATTAGGCATACCTCGCGTTTTCCTTTTAAGACCTTTGTGCAGTCCTGGGGGAGGGGGCTACGCCAGTACCTCCGGATGAGGATCACTGTTTCATACGTATGACTCATGCATTCTTTTCCACCTAGAAAAGCGTATACTTGGTAAATGACTCGGAAATAATATGTTGGATGCCATTGCCAACATGGCCAGGTAGGGCGCTCGACTCACAATCTGCGGGTTGCGAGTTCGAATCCCCGTCCCACCAAACATGCTCGCCCTTACAGCCGTGGGGACATTATAATGTAACGGTCAATCCCACTATTCGTTGGTAAAAGAGTAGCCCAAGAGTTGGCAATGGGTG
>NW_013666026.1:3573-15911 GCF_000517525.1 Limulus polyphemus
CGCAGATAGCCCTCGTGTAGCTTTGCGCGAAATTCAAAACAAACAAACAAGCCATCGCCACGTAACAGGAGGACCGGCATTAAGTTAATATTTTCATTGTAAGGCAGAACTACGGTAATTGTTGTTTAACTTTTTAAGTTCATAAACTTACCCACTGATCCACTGGGGAACATTACGGTAATGGTCTCTTTTCTGAGTACATACATTGAATTGTAAAACCAAATGTCTAAAGCTGAAAAAATAGAATGTTTCCAATGCAAAGCATAATACTTGTTATAAAAAATTGAAGTCTTGTTCTAACAAATAAGAGAAAGAAAGAAATTAGTCTAATGGCTTATTCTTGTTTGAGTGGTTCTTTAAATGTATGCCGAGCTGCTCTGAATTGATCAAATGTTTATAAATATAAACTCTTATGGGGAAAATGGAATTATTTCTTCCTTAGAAAATTAAAATATCGTACGACTTTTTATATAGGCCTACTATCTTTTTCACATTGAATATTATTTCTAGTACAACTTTTCTCAATGTTATTGTTCTCTGTATCATTAATTTTTGTCATGTGCAGCTTTACTATTTTGTATTATCAGTAGTGCCACAGGACACCGCTTTTTTTATATGTGTGTAATTTCAAGAGCCTATCTCTCTCTTTTTTATGTGAGATGTGTGACCCATACTTTAGCGATTTCTTGAAGTGTCACTCGATATACATCGGTGTATTAATAATTTCGTCAGATATTTTTTTATATTTGTCAAACCTACCGAGAAAGAATTCTCTTTAGAAATGCGCCATTTCTTATTTCTAACTCATTGTGGTTTATCGATCATAATTTAATCTCGAGTATGAAAAACTTTACACATTTACAGTTCGAAGGTCAATAAAGAAATGTTTGATCATTAAAGTACTTGTATCACACACACGTACAGAACAATCCAGCTGCACGACTTCGACGATATTCGCTCTTTGTGATGATCATTATTATTATTTTATTTTTCACATTAATAACGTTCATGTGTCAAGCTTGAATTATTAAACACAAATGAGTACTAGGAACACAGTTATGTCCCTGAATAACCGTTCAATATTATCGTTATCGCGTGAATACCTTTGGATCAGACCAGATCAGTGAAGAACATCTAAGGCAGCTTTCGGAGTTTTGAATTTACTTTATTATGTGTCAAACCATATAAAAGAACAGACGCGTAGAGCTACACTTCCTTTGAATTACTATCTTTTCTGTAAGTATTTTCCTGCTATTGATATATATATATCATTACTCGGCATTCTAATGTGACTTAATCTAATACTTAATGTGTCGACAGATAACAATAGATATGTAAATTATATTCATATCAACCGAAAACTGAACAACGTTTAACCGGCTGAAGATGAGCTCACTACGGTTGTCTACTGTGGAAATTCGTTTTTTGTTTCTTTATTTTTTCGTGTTTTTCAGCAAGACTATATTTGGAAATCATCTTCAATACATATTGGATTTTCTGTTTAGAATTTTATTCCTAATATCACCATTTCTAATATTTCATTGTTTACCGAACATTTACCGTTCTGCTGATACTATTGTTATTATTATTATTAACAAAACGGTTATAGTATTTTAATATCAATAACTTTTGGCTAAATTAGGCTTAATTGATATATAGTTTTTGTGAAGTACATGCATATTTAATTATTTATACTGAATTGTCCCCTGTATTTGTTACGTTCTTATATTCCAACAGAACTTAATTATTTGCTTAAGACCTACAAATCTTATTTTGATTGGCATACAGTGTAAGATTCATAGTTATTAAATGTTAGCCTTATTTTGTGCGTTTATCGGAGAGTGCAGTAATACACTCTATGTAGGGATGGCAGGAACGCCCGTATTATAGAAATACAAAAGTCACGTGGATTTTCTTCGCTACAGGTCATCAGAAGCTAAATATGAACAGCATAGTTGTTGTATCTCCTGTGTATATGCCGCTTTTTAGTTATCCAGAGCGTCTCAAAGTCGAAAACCGGCGAATAGTCAAAACCGCGATTTCATATGTTCGTCCATCATCATCTTTCTTCAACAAGCCTAGTACCCGCCTAGTTCTAGCAATAACTATAATTTTATAATCATCTGATAGAGCAAAACACTCTTCACGATCTTTGAGTACCTATTTTATTATTATTCTATGCAAAGTGTATAAAGTTTTAGAATACACTCTATAACCTAGTAACTTTGGTTTGGTTTGAATTTCGCGCAAAGCTACACGAGGGCTATCTGCGCTAGCCATCCCTAATTTAGCAGTGTAAGACTAGAGAGAAGGCAGCTAGTCACCATCACTCACCGCCAACTCTTGAGCTACTCTTTTAACAACGAATAGTGGGATTGACCGTCACATTATAATGCCCCCACGGCTGAAGGAGCAGGCATGTTTGGTGGGACGGGGATCAAACAAGTATTAGGAAAAAATTGTATCTAAATAAAAAAAACTATGTAGGGCTGGCTATTGAACTTGAAAAAAAGGAACCAAACAAGATATAGATGGAAGTGGACATATCACTTGATCGGCTAATGATCACATCGTAGAATAATCTCTCACAACTTTACATGGAGAATAATATCTCTGTATTACTGGCTTCCCCACTTTGTCCATCGAATTTGAAGAGAATCTTGGCTTTCATCATTATACCTTTCTTTTAGTTAACTTTAAAATACTACTTTTATGACTATTTTACAATAGAGTAACATTTTACTATCATAGATTCTGGTTCTATTTGTTGTGCCAGTGAGGAAGCCAGTAATGTGGGGATTTTATTCTCCATGTAAAGTCGAGATAGCTTAGTCTGCTATGTGATCACTAGCCGATCAAGTAATATGTCCACTTCCATCTCTATCTTGTTGCCCCCCAGTGGCACAGCGGTATATCTACGGACTTACAACGCTAGAATCCGGGTTTTGATACCCGTTGTGAGCAGAGCACAGATAGCCCACTGTGTAGTTTGTGCTTAATTACAAACAAACAAACCCTATCTTGTTTGGTTTCTGTTTTCAAGTTCAGTAGCCAGCTATTCATAGTATTTTTATTTAGCGGTATTTATTTTTTTACTTATACTTGTTATCTTAGGATTAAATTACGTTTATAAAGAGGATCATATGTGACTTAATGGTTAGCGTGACGGGCTGCTTATCAAAACGTCCAAGATTCGCGTCATAATGCTACTGAATACGCTCCGTACTCTAATCTTTGGGTATGTTGTAAGAGTAGCACTCAGTTTCATTATTCGATTTAAAGCCGGACAAAGCCCTTGCGGCGGCGGGTACTCCTGCCTGGTTGTCTTCCCTCTGTTAAATATTTCAAAATTAGTGACATCTGTACTTGAACCTTAGGTGTATCTGATCTGGCCGCTTTGTTCTTGTGCGCATAAGGTGCCGTTTAGGTTGAAAATACGAATATAAAATGCCAAGGACGAAAGTGGAACTTTGCTCACTTCTTATAATACCAAAACCAACCAAATATTGTACTTTCAAATATAAGATTTGTGTTAGTACGACTTATCCTATAGTTCACGATACGTTATGATATTGGAATATTATTTAATATGACGTGATATTATTTATGTATATTTATATATCAGTCATACTTTATGTTAGTTATGAAGCAGCTAAATGTGATCGTGCTATACCGCATAAATAAATAAATAATATAATATGATATTAGAGACCTATGTTTATATTAGTCCCTATGTTGTCAGGGCAACTGTAATTTTGTACTACGTAGTAACCTACTTTCTATTGAGACCTTATTTAGTGTCTCTCAAACTTAAGCAAGTTATGCAATATACCTAAAACAATGCAGTCTGAAAACATTGTTTTACATAACTTTCCATTACATTTCATATTGTTTCTATACTTCTAGAATATTTGACGATATTTTCCTTATTTCTATACATTTAGTTTGGTACACATGAATTGCTGAAAGCAAATTTATGGTGCATTTCACGTGAAGTTTTTATTAGAATTTTTACCTATTACATATATTGTCTTAGCAACCAATTTTTTTTTTTTTTGTCTGTTTTTATAATGTTTCGGACGTACGTTATTTCTGTACACGCTATCTCAGCAATGTGTAGATGTAACTACAGTTCAAAATGACATTAAAAATACCGAGATAAATTGTTATTTAAGCTGTAGAATTATACACGGACTTTTCTCTACGTTAAAATACTTTTATTTGCGAGCTTTCGGCCCTCTTATGGGAGCTTTCTTCGAGCAACAATGTACTGAGCGTTAAAAATTCGTTTAACTGTGGAACACTGCTTTAAAATAGGTATCTAGGCAACAGTCGTAACAATAACTGACATCTGATATTAACGTTATTAAACGTATAGAATTATGATGAATATAGAACATAAATAAATTGCTTTGATATAATAAACATAAGGAAAATATGATTATAGGTACTAATAGAGAAATACAAATTAAAGGAATTTTTAAACTTCAAATAATACATTGTAAAATTAAAGGTTTAATTTTACATAGAAACCACGACAAATAATATGCTTTTTGTCTTTTATTAGTGGTGTCCATGCAGTATTGAGTAGTTGTTGACCTTGTTAATGATACCTACATTGTAAAGGCCACGAAATAACGTTGAAATGTGAAAGGTAAAATGTTGCTATACGATGCTGGCCTTGGCTTTCATACAGATGAAAAAGACACATTTTACTAAATGTTTTTAATGACACAGATTGAAAATCTTGGCATGTGGGGATATAAGAGATCTCATGACGTCACAGAACTTTTATTAAATACATAGTTCAAAATAAATGATGGTGCAAGAAATGGGATTTGATGTCGTAATGATTTTCAACAAAAGGATTTGGGATCACATCTCTAAAACAGTCACAACACTGTTTTCCATTAAGGAAATAACACTGTATATATATATATATATATATAGTCGTTCAAGTTAAGCGAAAATTAATTGAACACGGACAGTAAAGAAAAAGAAGCAAACACGAAATGTGTTTGCTTAACACATACACAGTGTTCTGTTACAAACGACACTCTAACTATAGATTAATATCAAACATATTCTAAGGAGTTACACGTCACACAGTTGGAATCTGGAACAAAAATTATATTTTATGTAGAACGTTTATATGATGCAACATAAAATAATATAAACAACGTGATATAGCACATGCATAACTCATTCCCAGCACATGAACTAACGAGATAGTTTGGTTTTAATAATGTTACGTCACCGTTCGCTAGTTAATTTTCCGTAACTTCTTCATGGTTTTACGAAAGGAACTTAAAATGTGGTTTTACCAATGTATAATGTGATATCTCAGATACCTTATTGTTGTGACTAGTATCACGCCACGTATTTCTAGAAATATCCTGCTCCTTCAAGAATGCCCTAGCATTTACTAAATATGTGTTAGTCTTGTATATATAAGACGTTCACAACGTGACGGAACAAGAGTGTAATGAGTAATTGAATGTATGCGGACAAAATATTGTTGGCCACGTGAGTTATAGTGTTTGTTATAGAGCGACTGTTGAAATTAAGTGTATCGTAAAATTGTATTCGGAAAGAATAAACCAGTTTTATTAAGAAAGGACTTGTGTCGCTAAAGTTTCGTCGGAACGAATGTTTAGGTGTTTAATGTTTTCTTAATAATTTGTGCTTAGTTGTTTCACCCATTTCAAAAAGGTTAAGCATTTCCAGCATGCAGGCCTCACGATTTTTCCCTTCAGTTTGTACGCCTGAGTGCAACAGGAAAATTCAGAATGAAGCTTGTAGCATCATTGAATAAATGTTGTGTTATAAGAATATTTAAAAAAAAAATGATAAAGAGTGAAAAGAATTACAAACCATTACGCTTATGTGAAGCTCAACGAAGAAATATTAACCTAGCAACACTTCGTTTTCTTCAAGTTTCTGGCTAATTTGTATAAGAAAGGTATGCGTTATCTTTATACAACATCCTGAAGTGTTGTTCAGTCTAAGAAGAAGAATGGATAAAAATGAGCTCTGTTGATTCTTTGTTTCGTTAATTTGTATGAAGTTTTATTTTATTGTGTATAATCACGATCATCCTATTTAGTGTTAACTCCAATGTTTCAGCTAGAACCTCTCCTCTGGCGGTAAGGTTGCAGTTTATAACGCTAAAATAATTAGGGGCTTAATCCCGGCGAGAAAAGATGGGTTGCGGCGCAGGTAGCCCAGTATGAAGCTTTATCTTAAGCTAAACAAATAAGCAAACTACAGTTACAGCCATTTCATTACGTTATGGTTCAGATTTATAACTATAGTTGCTTTTATCGTTTCTTTCAGTCTTTCTTCTTTTCTTTTTAACCATCCGATTTACCTAATGACGTCACGAAAACAGACGCAAGTAGATCACACACCACCAAGTGGCGGTGCTGTGTTAGTAATGATTGCTAAAGAATAACTCGAAGTTCTAACTTGAAGACACGCGAAACACTGTTCACTGAGTGGTTTTCAGTTTTATAGAAACGCATATTTTCGCATTCACTAGACGCTTGTCATAGTAAACATATACATATTTTTACACTGAAATGAACCTCATACACACTTAACATTTAACTAGTTTTTGTGTTATTGTTGTTGTTATTTTTCCGGTTTGGCTTGACACACAGTTGTCTTACGTCTTTCGCACGTCCCCCCCCCCCCTGGTGGCTCAATCGTAAATCTGAGGCATATGACGTTAAGATCGGATTTCAATACCTGCAGTGAGGAAAGCACAGACTATGTCGCTTCGGGCTTAACAACTGTCTTTTATTTCTTTTCTTTTTTTGGTGTAGTGAACGTGTCATTGAACATGTTCGTTAGCTTTACACACACTTGTTATTGGTAAAGTGAATTTAATCTTGCACATAAATGTGGTTACGCTGACGTAAGTTCATTTCTGCACATATTCGTTTATTGTGAGTTTATCCGTACTCACTCACTTATTTATACAATAAAATGAACTTGGTTTTAGGTAACTTTCTTTTATACTATAGTGAGTTTAGAATAGCATACATGATTAGCCTTGCACATATTTGTTTATTTTGTAGTGAGTTTGTAAACACAATTATTGTTTTTATTACATTAAAGTGAGATTGGCCTTAAGGCACATTTATTTAGGGTGTAGGGAGATTAGCCTTGCACATATTTGTTTATTTTGTAGTGAGTTTGTACAAACAATTGTTGTTTTTATTATATTAAAGTGAGATTAGCGTTAAGGCACATTTATTTAGGGTGTTGGGAAATTAGCCTTGCACATATTTGTTTATTCTGTAGTGAGTTTGTAAAAACGATTGTTGTTTTTATTACATTAAAGTGAGATTAGCCATAAGGCACATTTATTTAGGGTGTAGGGAGATTAGCCTTGCACATATTTGTTTATTTTGTAGTGAGTTTGTACAAACAATTGTTGTTTTTATTATATTAAAGTGAGATTAGCGTTAAGGCACATTTATTTAGGGTGTAGGGAGATTAGCCTTGCACATATTTGTTTATTCTGTAGTGAGTTTGTATAAACAGTTGTTTATGTTACGTTGAAGCTACCCCATCCTTACAGATACTTTGGTTTTACCATCAAAGTGAGCAAAGTTTTGCATATTTACTGTAACATTGAACGTTGTTTAGCCTTATACTAACTTGTGACTCTATCCATTGTTTGTAAAGTGAAGTGAGTGAAACCTTACACTTGATTATTCTCGTTAATCCTCTCACACATACATACAGAATTATATTTACATAAATAGTAATTTAGCCTTACACACGCACATACTTATTTTATGTTGATATATATATATAAATTAAACCCAACACTTCCAGTCCACTAAACTAAAAATTTATAATTTAAAGGGCGTGAATTGTTAGGGAAAATCACAATGACAGTAATAATGATTGCGTGACTACATTCTCTTTTTGTATATCACAGCTCACCACTACTCCTTTTACACTTAATTTGCAAGTTTAGGCCTTACGCACATACACCTTAAGTTGTCTTCATTGCATTAATAGCTTTTAGTATGACATTGACAACCTAGTATTAAGCGTAAGACCACAAATAGAAATTAATTAATAAATCTCGTCTGCTGGAACAATACGCTGAGAAACTTAAAATACCTGTAAATTCGCGTCCTGAAAATGTTTTGTTAATTGCAGTAAATTATGCCGAGTAATCATTTCTTAAACTAGCATTCGTACCCCTTCAATCATCGGGACCCAGGGGGAGGGGGGAACTTATAGGGGTGAGATGTCATTTCCTGGGGGCCCTAAGGGTGTATGCCAGGTGTGATGACAATTGGTGTAGCGGTTTGCCAGTTATAAGTGGACACACACACACATAATAGCTTACATTATTGATTGTTTGTTTTTAATTGTGCACAAGGCTATCTGTGCTCTGCCCACCACGAGTATCGAAACCCGATTTCTAGCGTTGTAAGTACGCAGAAATACTGCTGTGCCACTGGGGGGGGGCTTACATTGGAAAATGTAAATTGTATGCATTTCATACAGCCCACTTCATCTATTAAATGTGTACTTCATTCTTGAGAGAAATGGACGAAGTATGAATTAATAGTTCAAAAACAGTTTGTTTCCTATCACGTGATTTGTTTCCTGTTGTTGTTCCAATGCTTTATGAATCGTTTTCAAAACGATGCCAACGCTAAACTCACCATCAATATTTCGTTTATCCATTCTGATTTCACATCGTATATACATTAATTATACTCTTTATTAAAAGTTGCATTTACATAATTATAAATTCTTTATTCACCCGTGAATTTCCAGATATCAGTTTTAAACAATATATGGAGAACTTACAACGCTAGAAACCAGGTAGCCCATTGCGTAGCTTTGTGCTTAACTTCAAACAAACAAACTTTTGCAAATGTGCCGCAACTAATTTTGCTATTTTATTTTATCATTTCGTAAAAATAATGACCACGAATTTAAATATTATGTTATATGTATATTTTAATCTTTTAATAAGTTGTTACCAGAACGTGTAGCAACGTAAAGTTATAATCTAAACAACCAACAAAGTTTAGATTGAATTATTTTCCGAGTAAAACCACACAATTATTCTGTGTCTGCATATTATTCTCGAAACTACACTGAATAAAGTACTTCAAAAGAAGTTTCGTTATGATATCGACAGTGAGTAAATAGAGAAAACTTACGCGAAGTTCGTACTATATCACACTACATGAAAGTAGTGTCGTTTATATCATTAAAGAAAGGAGAGTGTTCATATAAAATTGCTGTCTTATTAAGAACCACTTTGTTGTTAATTATTGTTCTGTTTTGTTCTTAAATATTTCAGATACCTACGGGTTTCATCAAATTCCACCGGGACAGACAACAAGAAAATCGAACGTACGTGCTGGAAAACGACTTGTGATAGACATCAGGACTGAAAAATGTGTGCGCTTTTAAAACTTCATCGTAATGTGTTTATGGTGATATTAGTTTGTGGTTTTTTTTTATCTATGGCTTTATTCACTTCAAGAAACTACATCAAGATTATGACAGAAGGGTATGGTACCCTGAAACATGGTAGGCAGGTGCTAGGAACTTATTCTCTCTCATCTGTGGGTATACACATATATATATTTTAATATATACGCATACATACATACTGAAAGAGAAATATCAAAAAATACTTAAATTTTCGTGAATACTTGAAATTTCAGTAAGCTTTGGAATGAAAATCGTCACGTATTGAGAGTGTTTAATATTGATATAAATCAAACCATCGATATTGGAATAAACCGGGTTATCTCCAAATACTACTCAACAGAATGAATCTTATTAGCATGCTAGATTTAAGAGAAAACAATTATATTAGCTATAACGCAATAAGTCATCGCTATATGATTTGTCTCATAACTATAAGAAGTTATTATCGTGGAAACTCTGACAGTTGACTCCAACAGAGAAAATAAAATCCTGTATTTCTACCGAAATTAGATACTATTCTATTTTGTTGTGTAGGAATTAACACATTATGTGTTCGTACTAAGTGGTTAGCGTGTCGGAGTGTAAATCCGAAGGTCCATGGTTCGCGTCCCGTTGCAGACAAATCGCTCTATGCATTTTGGGAGCTGTGGTCGTGTTATTTGATTAGAGTAGCCCAAAAGTGTTATTGACTATCTGCCTTCTCTGTAGTCTATTTTGTTCAAAATTAGGAACATCTATTATCGATAACCCTTATGAAGCTTTGCCCAAATATCCGAAACAAAACCGAATAAAAAGTAATGGTTATGACATCCTTCTATTCTGATGCCTCTTCAACATTGCCATAATGTCTCGATTTCAACGAGTTCGGCAAGCACACCGTGTATTCACAGGAAAATTAGTTTATGTTTCACTTAGACAAAACAAATCTGAGAGTAGTATAAATATTGTTTACAACGTCTCTCCCCCCTCTTTTTTTTTTTACAATGTCGGTTATGAAAACACCAACAGAGTCTGTAGAAATTGTAGATTTTATTAACAGCAGGATTATTTTTGTGTATCATTTGTACCTCCATGGTATCATAGGATATTTATTATCAGTCAAATCAAATATCTACATAAATATATGATCATTTTAATACATTTCAATGTCTTTATCCTTGAGCCCGTCATGACCTGGTGATTAGAGCACTCGACTCGAAAGTTGCGGGTTCGAATCCCGTAACCGAACATGCTCACCTCTTCGGTCGTGAGGGGCATTATAACGTGAGGGTAAATCCCTATATTCATTGGTAAAAGAGTAGCCAAAAGCTTGGCGTGAGTGATGTTGAATAACTGCCTTCCATCTAGTCTATCACTGCTAAATTAGAGATGGCGTGTGCATACAGCCCTCGTGTAGCTTTCCGCGAAATTCAAACCAAATCTATCATTTTTTCTACTCTTTATTCTGAATATTTAACATAAAATCCCATTTCCTCTTCCATTTTCACTTTCCATCACAAACTCAATCTTCTCTGGCATGACATCGTTTGCTCTTCTCTTCTTTCTTATCACTCTATAAGCTTAGCTTTCCACTCATAGTTGGCATCAAGTTTCTTCTTTATACTACTATTTGATCTTTGCTCCTTCTATGATCCGCTTCACGTTTCCATTCATCCTCCCAAAATTCATAAAACTATTACACAATCCTGCCACGTTTCATCATCCTTTTCTCTTCGTTTCGTTGTTCCGTTATTTACCATTTTCTTAAATGAATTGTCATCTTCTTTCGTATACAAAACATTTATCTTCCTCCTCCTTCTTTACCCTTTGTTCTCTTATTTCCTTCAGCAATATTTCTTTATTTATTGTTTTTTTTATATATACACCGCACATTCTCTCCTTCTTGTTTTTTACTTCCTTTTAATAATCACTTTTCTCCATTTCATTCAAAATCGTGGCCTTTGACTATTTTTTATTAAATCTCACACTCGCCTTCTTTTCCTTCTCCTTATCTCTTTTGAGTACTTTAAACAATCTTGATTCCTTTAATTTAGTACTACTTAGTAGTACTTCACAGTACACTTCCAACCCTTCAAATTCCCTCCTTTTTACAAAATAATTTCTCTTTGTTTTATTCAAATTTTATTATTATATGTCTTGGCCACTTTCTTCGTTCCATTCCAACTGAATGTGTTCAAGCATCTCCCAATAGAACGTACCCCTTCGTCTTCCCCATTATTTTTGCAACGTTTCTTTTGACTTTCGTAGGTTTCTTTTCAATTCTTCTTAACTCATTTGGTTGTTCAATTCTGTCTCCTACGCCTATTTTATAATTACTTAATTGGTTTTTAAGGACCCTATTAATTGTATCCTGATCTTCTACTTAAAACTGCATATTTTATGTTCTCATATCTTCTGTTTTACTATGTTTATTCTTAATCACATTCGACCGGAATCATATTCAACCATATACAATATCCCAAAACTCCCCCAAAAACTTGATTAGTTTCGTTCATCTCAACCATGCTTCTGGTGATAGGTTAGGAGTAGCTTCACTGAAATTGATTCAATCTGAGATGCTGAGATATTTTTTCGTACCAGAAACTTTTTTTGGGAAGTACAGTGTTAAAATCCGGGTTTCGATTACCTGCGGTGAACCAAAGCAGATAACCCAATGTGGTTTTGCTCTTAAAATAAATCAAACAAACCATACTGATGAGCAATTTTTTTTTCGCTTCCATTTAGAATAGTGAAGGCTTCTTTCTTCAAATTGCTGTGTTATTTAGCTCTACTTTGGTTAAAAGTATAGCCATTAGCATTGTTTTGTTGTTTTTTTAATTTCGCGCAAAGCTACACGAGGGTTATCTGCGCTAGCC
>NW_013666026.1:16151-20041 GCF_000517525.1 Limulus polyphemus
CGAGCATGTTTGGTGGAATGGGGATTCGAACCCGCGACCCTCAGATTGCGAATCGAGCGCCTTATCCACCTGGCCATGCCGGGCAGCTATTAGCAACCCGTAAATAAACAAAATATATGATCGTTAAGCATGTCTACTTAGACGCCACGGCTCGTACTTACGACAAAACACTCCTACATTAGCAAATAAAAATCGCTTAAATTAATTGCAATGAACTTTCTGTATGCTCTTACAAACAACCACACACAAAGTACATATCTGTCAAAGTGACGTCCTGTTTATAATAAACTTGTGACGTAGGTAGTTACATACACACCACCCACATAAACATATTCAATGTAAGTCAAATATGAGAGAAAACTGTAATATGTACAGAGGCGTTCATATAAAAATACTTAGATGTGTAGGGTAATATATATATATATCAACCAAACGCCAACTTCACCTTCTGTGTGTATTATGAAAGAGTTTGTTTCTACTTTAAAGTTTGTCTTCACATTCCATTTCATCTGTCTATGTAGGCAACTTTGCCATTTACCAAAACTCTTGTTAGTTAAGAAGTTTTTGTTCATATAAGTGTGGACCTGAATTACGGAGAGAATTAGCGATTTGAGTATATTATTTATCAACAGATGGCAGTGCAAACAATTTTCTCAATATTTCGGACTTATTGGTATTTATTTATATCACAAAGTAGTTCTTAGGCCCGAAACGCTGAAATTAATCACTAATTTTATCAAATCTTGTTGAACCTTTTTCATTACCACTTGTTAACTATCCTCATCATTTTATTTGCATCCCTGTATGATTATTACGCTTTCTTAAACTATTGATCACGTTACCAGCAAGAAAGTTTAAAAGCATTTCTAAATTTTGTTCACACATTTGATGTATATAGTGCCAACTTTTGTGATTAAAAGTGATGACAATATTCTTCTACATAGCATATCAACTCTTAACATAGCTATGAGGTCTATGGGCCGTAGATAAGTATAATTTTTTATTATGTTTTCAAATGTATTATTTCTTCCAGAGACCCAAAAGAAGATGCTGTCTACATCCAAACTGACTTCTACCAATAATAAACTTCAGATTCTTCTGTTGTCTTACGCACGGAGTGGGTCTTCGTTTCTGGGAGACTTATTACAGAGTTATTCCAAGGTCTTTTACATATTTGAACCTCTTCATTATTTTAGAAACAAAATGACTCACCTCCACACAAAAAACTCAAGTCAATTTCTATACGACCTTTTTAATTGCAACTTTTCGGAATGGCGTTCTTTTCTAAGTTGGACAAGAAGGTATAAGCAATACAAAAATCTCGAACGTAATAGGCGATTTTGGTCTGCTTGTTCGGTTGGAAGAAACACAAATAGGTGTTATAATTTTCGGTTCGTTACTTCTTTCTGTAAAATGCATTCAATGCAAGTCATTAAAGTGATAAGGGTTTCTTTAACACAGGTTGGATGGATGCTCCAAACGAGCCCAGATATGAACTTAAAAGTAATCCACCTCATCAGAGATCCTCGAGGAACAATGAAGTCGCGGTTAATGGAGGAAGTAATTGCTTTTTGGTGCAAAAAGTCGTTATGTTCTAATCCTATGTCACTGTGTACTCAAATCAATGATGATCTTAATTATGCTTGTAAAATGGGATCGATGTTTTCTGAAAAATACAAACTTCTGCGGTATGAGGACCTTGCTCGAAAACCCCTTGAGACAGCTCAAGACTTATTTAAGTTTTTAGGCCTAAATACTCTACCCAAGGAGGTTATTGACTTTGTGGAGACACACACCAAGGGAACCAAGTCGATTAAAAAACAGAAACAAACGGAGGAGTGGGCATATTCTACGTTCAGAAATTCTTCTGAAACTGCGTTTTCGTGGGTAAAGCAACTTCCCTTTAGAACAGTCTTAAGCATCCAGTCTATGTGTAAAAGTGTTTTAGACCGTATGAGCTATGTAGCTCTAAGTTCTCCCGCTCAATCCAAAAACCCTCAACTTTTAGCAGACATGTTTAACAAATCAAATGTATGCTAATCAGCAGTAGGCACATTGATGAATGAGATTACTGTGCTTTTATTTGAATAATTATTATTTCTTATGCTTGTTTATATACTTTTATTAAGAGTAATGAATATCATGCTTAGCCCATAGTACTATATAAATAACCAATAGTGTGATCTGTTAACTTTAGTTGTTTAGCCGGCATATCAAGTTGTATAACGTTATATATTATTCATATCAGAACCATCCTCTTTACTTATATTAGAATAATAACAAATAACTTTCCAGCTCTTAAATTTCAATCTCCCATAAGCATTTTACTTCAGTAACATTGACTTTTAAAATTATGGGCCTTCTGTATTCAGCTTTGCGGATATCATGAAAAACTACCTTTTCTAAAAAGTGAAATTGCTGAGTAAATGAATTGGGGTTTCAACAATAAGAAAAGTAAGTCAAAACTTTAAAGGAATTCATATTATTAATTTTTTGAATTATTTGATTCTAATGACTTCTAATTTTTTGAAAAAAAAACTAAATTTTAGTTCCACTTCCTTTTAAATTTAATTTCCAGTATCATCAACGTACAATAATCCACAAACTCAACAATGTGTACAATATAAAACTTTAATCTACGTAACAAATACCCGTCTCACTAGATCCTTTTTATCATCCTCGGTATCATTTATCACATTTTTTTTTTTTTCTGAAAGGAAAAACAAACCCTTTCATTCTATTTACATTCTCTAATAGAAGTTAATTTTTTCGTTGTATCCCTATCATGGCATAGTTATGGTTGAGATCCTGTTACGGTGTGAACTGGATTATGTTGATGAAGTGTAATTTTTCCTCAATCTTATATATGTTTAAATATAGTAATGATTTTCTCACCATACATTATTTATTTGTTTTAACACGCCATATGTTATTCATTATTATTTTCTTCAACTGGATTACTCGCATTCATAAGACCTGGCGAACCAGGAAACTAACTTTCCAGATCCCGGGAAGGTCATATGACCACAGCAACAACGAGAGACGATTAGATTAGTAATCTAATCTATATAAAAGCCAGCGTGTGTCACGTCACGCTCGATTTCTCGAAATAGGAGGAGTCGTAAAAACCAAAATGCATTTATCCAGATAGTATAGTTTTATTACTGTCTGCCCATTGCGATTTTAGTGACGGGGGTGAAAGAGGGCTATGAGGGTAGTGTGTATGAAACATTATAAGTGTAGTGAGTGTTACTATAATAAGCCTGAAGACGTAGTGTGGGATCACCTAGCCTAGAGTGCATTAAGTTTATCATGAAAGTAAAAATATCGATTCAATTTTATACTTAAATCGTTTCTGAATTAAGCTGTTTTCTGATATATCACCAACGTTTTAAATAAAGAACAAACCTCTTTAATCAACGGAGACTCTAAATTAAAAAATCAACAAATATTTTTCCAGTTTTGTTGTCTATACATTTCATTTTATACTTTCCGTACATAAAATAACAACAATATTAGGTTATAATTTTGTTGCTATGCAACATGACATAAAAGCCATTGTTGGAACGTAATGTTACCAAAACGCACTGGCTTTTCTCTATATTAGAAGTTGTTAATCAAACTGATTTTTACCAGTAATTATTCTATGAATACACCACGAATTCATTGCCTCACAAAAGAATTTACCGAAGTTGACTGCCTCGACTGCACTTTTCCGCCTCAAGCTGGATTTCGTAAAATATATTTATTTCAGTTAGCTTTGGGCCCGGCATGGCCGGGTGGTTAGGGAGCTCGACTCGTAATCTGAGGTTTGAATCTCCGTCACACCAAATATGCTCGCCCTTTCAGCCGTGGGGGCGTTATAATGTGACGGTCAATCCCACTATTCG
>NW_013666026.1:20171-21626 GCF_000517525.1 Limulus polyphemus
TTAGGGACGGCTAGCGCAGATAGCCCTCGTGTATCTTTGACGTGAAATTCAAACAAATAAAAAAAAAACAGCTTTGAAATGTGAGGTTGGGGTATACTATGGGGTGGGGGTGGTAGTAGTTTCCCCGTCCTTTTTGACGGGATATACGCTAGCTGTTAATAATTAACACCTGTGTTAATGATTAATTGATACGATTGTAACTGATGATGTCTTTACAAGTGAACTCATGGTCGTAATAAATGAAACATTTGTGAAACATACACTTGTCTTTGTTTTCATCAATTCTATGATCATTAGTAAGAATGTTTGATCTAAAATATAAAATAATATGTTATCCACACCAAATCTGCTACATATAGGGCCGAAAAGACCTTTCGCTCAATACCAAGGCTACTTCAAACATAGTAGTGGCATAATCGCTATTTGTATTAGCAAACATCTTGAGAATAATGTAAATGACAAATACTTTTGTCTGGAATATGCAGTTACTTTCAAACAATAATGATGCTAAATACTTGTTTTGTTTTTAGTTAAGCACAATGCTATAAAATGTGCTCTGCCCACCACGGGTATCGAAACCCGGTTTATAGTGTTGTAAGTCCGCAGACATACCGCTTTGTCACTGGGAGGAAATATCATTGAAATTAATTGAGGTTTGAGTTTGAATTTCCACTCCTTAAAATAATGTGATTTATCGCCTTTTATGCAACTCTTGAGTTTTTATGCAAACTGTACATTACGATGAAAGTAATGTTTTTTATATCAAAAACAGAAAGAATTATCCGGAATATTCAAGTTATCTTTACAGCAATTAAAAAGCAAAAACACATTCGTTCTGACGTTCGATCTAAATATTTCTGTTTAGAATTGAGATGTCTACACAACACCAGATCGTAGTATATCCTGAAATCTACCACAGTAATATATATCGCTCTACAAGTATTATTAATATATAAAGAATACATCAAATAATTATACAGAAAATTTATACAAATAAATAAATCATTATACACCAAACTTTTGGTTTTTATACACAATATTAAAGCTCAAATTTAAAAGTAGAAATTACCTGACGCTACAATATAGACTATTGAGTGTAGAAATGAACCAAAACTGAAATGACAAAAATTATATGCTCGTCTATTCTTTCACTAGCTTATTAAACATTTAGGATTCTGTTTACAACAACGATGCTGTTGGAGAAAAATAATTTACGAAGTTGTCACTCAGGCGTTGACATCTAAAAAAATCATACTTTTGAAGCATTTCTCTTTTTCTATACTTATCATTCTCAAAACTTATTTAAAAATATCTTATCCGTGTTTCTTTAACACCAGAGGACGCTTGTAACAAAGCATTCTAATGCAAGAAGGTTAACAGGAAAATGTTCCCGAAATTTGATTTATATTGTTACGTCTCCGTTTGTTAATTGATTTTTCCGTAACTTCGTTCCAA
>NW_013666026.1:22626-24613 GCF_000517525.1 Limulus polyphemus
CTAAGAGTTGGCGGTGAGTGGTGATGACTAGCTACCTTCCCTTTAGTCTTACACTGCTAAATTAGGGACGGCTAGCGCAGATAGCCCAAAACAAACAAACCATAACATAGTACATTTTACGTAATTGAGGATTTAAATTAGTGTTCTTTAGATACGCCCCCTGTGGTACAGCGGTAGGTCTGCGGACTTACAACGCTAAAAACTGGATTTCGATACCCCTGATGGTAAGAGCACAGATAGCCCATTGTGCAGCTTTGTGCTTAATTATAAACAAACAAACCCTTAGATGTATATATATTTGGTTTTTATTGGAATGAATTTATGCAAAATCAATAAAAAATTCACATGTCTCATATCGCATATATATATGAATTTGATACACATATATTTAAGCTAATTATCCTATTTGTTTCAAGTCTGCAGAAAACGCACTCTACCTCCTCGCCCAAGCATCAGCTTGTAAAGTCATATCGAAAATGAAAAGTTTTTACTAGTATGTGTCCAGACGTTAGAACTTTCTTCTCTATAACTATAATTTACTAGAAAAGGCGCCTTAATTTTAAAATTCGCCAGAGTTTTATTCACGTGACTGCCTAATAATGATCTTTTATTTTACAACAACTTTATACTTTAGCGCTTTGATTCATCGAACGTGTGCAGTTATAGTAACCGTGTTCCCATTCACACGTGTACTGCCTTATTAATGCCCGTGTTCCCATTCAGATGTGTACGACTACGTTGCTCATGTTGCCATTCGCACGTGAACGGTTGCACTACCCGTCTTCCCATTCAGATCTGTTTGTTCTGTAAATATTTTAGTTTTCTTTCTTACATTAGTTCGAACTCCAATATTTGTTTGAACTCCGATTGTTTGTTTCTGTGCTCCAAATTAAGTTTTCGCCTGAGCCAGTACACTTATCGAGTGCACAAGACAACAGCTTCTAGTTAGTTAACAGTGTATGATTATCGACATTAGGTACAATCAGACACAATGAATAATTATTCTAACCAAAAATCATAAAAAATAGCATATGAAAAAACTAACCACGTTAGTATAAAAATTCCGGCTTAGAACTACTCCACCGCTATTATGGTTCCCAGTTATATTCCTCTGCAGAAAAAAAAAAGGGGTTTGGGTTTCGAATATGTATTACGGTATTTTTAAATTCCGTGTTAAATATTGCTTCATAAAGCTGAGTAAATTGGACAATGATTACATTGTAATCTGTTTAGTTTGGTTCGAATTTCGCCAAAAGCTACAAGAGGGCTATCTCACTAGCTGTCCCTAATTCAGAATTGATAGATTAGACGGAAGGCAACTCTTGGGCTACCCTTTTACCAATAAACAGTGGGACTGACCGTAACATTATAACTCCCACACGGGTGAAAGGACGAGCATTTGAAACCACGACCTGCACATTGCTATTTGAGCGCCTTAACCACCAGGCTATGCCAGGTCCATAACACTGAAATAAGACAGTACAACTTATCACAGAGAAGAACAACATAACCGCCATTTATTTGATTGATGAACACCGTCCTGTTAGTTAGTTTGTTTGTAATTATGCTCAAAGCTACACAATGGGCTGTCTGTGCTCTGCCCACCACGGGTATCGAAACCAGGTTTCTAGCGTTGTACGTCCGCAGACATACCGCTGTGCCACTGGGGGGGACAACACCGTCTTCCATGTTAGCATGACATATGAAACTTGATACCCGTGGTGGGCACAGCACGGATAGCCCATTATGCAACTTTGTGCTTAACCACAGACAGACATATGAAACAGCCAGTGCTCATATTACTCATAATTTCACAAGGAAATTAAATTACAAGAAATTCAGTTTGGAAAAAATTTCGTAAACAAAATTCAGGAAAAGTGTTTCTCCTTCGTGCAATAAAAGTATTTCATTTCATTGAAATGTTTGCGTTTAAAGGAAAAATATCACTTTTGCATTCAACAACAAGGCCCGGCATGGCCAGGTGGTT
>NW_013666026.1:24867-35966 GCF_000517525.1 Limulus polyphemus
ATGAAACAGCCAGTGCTCATATTACTCATAATTTCACAAGGAAATTAAATTACAAGAAATTCAGTTTGGAAAAAATTTCGTAAACAAAATTCAGGAAAAGTGTTTCTCCTTCGTGCAATAAAAGTATTTCATTTCATTGAAATGTTTGCGTTTAAAGGAAAAATATCACTTTTGCATTCAACAACATTCAACAGTGTAAGACTAAAGGGAAGGCAGCTAGTCATCACCATTCACCGCCAACTCTTAGGCTACTCTTTTACCAACGATTAGTGGGATTGACCGTCACCTTATAATACCCCCCACGGCTGAAAGGGCCAGCATGTTTGGTGTGACGGGGATTCGAACCCGTGATCTTCAAGGTAAAAGAAGGAAAGACAGAAAATGAGGGAACATATAAAAAATTAAAATTAAAATTTCCTTACAAATTTTGAATTATTTATTCTCCTAGTGTATAGTAACTTCCTGCCAACTATCCGCTTTTCTACTAAACAAAGAACATTGAATAGCTACCTTTTTATAGCATTACGTGTACACAAAAAACGACAGAGAAACAGGATTTAGTAAGTGCAGAATCACTGGCTGGTATTTGAGACAATAATGTACATTACAGTACCTTCATGGACGCTCAAAATATTTATCAGTCAATTTTAAGCTTTGATAATTTCATGCATTGTTTTTTTTGTTTTGCGTAGATTCAAAAATGTTATTATAAACAAAAATACGAAATATTACAACCCGAGTGCTTTGAAAAGGCGGGCCTTTCTTCATCAGGAGTAAACTAATGAAGAAACCCATCCTTTCGAAAGTTTGTTTGTTTTGCATTTCGCGCAAAGCTACACGAGGGCTATCTGCTCTAGCCGTCCCTAATTTAGCAGTGTAAGACTAGAGGGAAGGCAGCTAGTTATCACCACCCACCGCCAAATCTTGGGCTACTCGTTTACCAACGAATAGTGGGACTGACCGTCACATTATAATGCCCTCACGGCTGAAAGGGCGAGCATGTTTTGGTGGAACGGGGATTCGAACCCGCAACCCGCAGATTGCGAGTCGAGTGCCCTAACCACCTGGCCATGCCGGCCCTTCCTTTCGAAAGAGCCCGGGTTAAAGGGTTTCGTATTTTTGCTCGTTTCAAATCAGTTGTCACTGGTTGTCTTCTGAAAATCATTTCCTCAACAAACATTGTTTTCATCGAAAGTTTCTTTGAAAGGTATTGTGTAATTGATCTGAGAGAAAGTGTTTAGGTTGATGTAACTCATCCGATTAAATACATCCTTACAGTTAGATTGGATTTTTAAAATGGAGTCAAATGGAAGTTCTTTTACCCATGAAACTGCAGTAGCAGAGGAGTTCCGGAATGTCGTGTATTCCCAAAGTAATTTTTCCTTGGTTACTGGAAACTTCGTTACTTTAGTGTGCGATGCCAAAAACTTTGTAACTTCTTCGGGAAGAGACTTTTCTCCTAAAAATTGAAATATATCTCGGGCAGTTTCTAGGGGTTTTTGGGCAAGGTCCTCATATCTCAAAAGTTTGTATTTTCCGGGAAACTTTGCCTTTATTTCACATGCATAAGTAAGATCATCGGTGATTTGAGTGCACAAGGATCTGGAATCAGAACATAAACTCTTTTGACACCAAACAATAACTGCTTTCTCCATTAATCGCGACTTCATAATTCCTCGAGGGTCGCGTATCATATGGATTATTTTCAAGTTCAAGTCCTTGTTCTTTTCTAATATCTCTTCCACTTGGTTTAAGGAAAATCTGATCGCTTTAACGACTTTGATCAAATATCTTTGGCAGAATGAAGTGATGAAATGGACGTCATAACATTTTTTTTGGTTTTTACCAAGCGAGCAAGCGGTCCAGAACCTGTTATTTCTTTGAAGGTTTTTGTATTCTACATTTTGTTTGGCCCAAATCATAAAGGAGTCCCAGTTCTTGAAATTACATCGAAAGATATCTGAAAGAAACTGTCTTGACGTCGGTATTTGTGGTAAAACTATTTCACTTCCAAAGTAATGAAGAGGCTCGAAAAGGTAGAAAACACTGGGGTGGCTTTGAAGTAAGTCACCCAAGAACGAGGATCCTCCTCGCGCATAAGTCATCAAAATGACGTGTAGTTCTTTAGGAGGAGGAGAGGAGGTGGTGAAGGCTGAAAAAAAATGAGTGAACATTAAACATTATTCCTTCCCATATTAACACATAATTTTCACTATTGGTTATAATATTCCATATACATACAAAACGGAACCGAGTCCTGTTATTCAAACCTTAATGAATACTACTCAAAATATTGTTTTAGTATATGTACGCGTTTAATAGCTGATAGTTAAAAGAAAGTCATTAAATATGTTTAATTAAATAAACACTAGCTCTCTAGCACTCATCTGTAGTAGTATTGAAATATTCTTGTTAATTAGGCTACTATTTTTCTAACGTAAAAAAAAACTTTTCAAATGAGCTTCTGGGAGATAGTTTATTAAATTTCTCTTTTCATTTTTATAATAACGTGTCAAATGAGTTTATAAAGGAAGTAATAAAAAGAACGTTTAAGAAAAATGATTATATTCACATTCTTGCTTTTTCAGTTATTGCTAAACATTAATTCTACACAATAAACGAATAAGTCAAATTTAAGTAGATTACACTGGTTTTGTTTTAATGATTAAGGCTTTCCTCTTTTAAGATGAATACAACAAAATTGTACATAAGCCTTTACTATTGTGTGCGATGAGAGTTTTTGTTACTTTCAACCTGACTGAAGCCGTGCATTGATAAACTGGCCTTTCCCCTTCAATATGCCTTCCCTTCAACCAACTTACTTGAAATCCTGTTCAGTAGTGTTTGAATCTAACGTTTGTTACATAACGGAAGCGTTAGATTTATCCATATAAACTAACACTACCCACGTGACTGATCATCCTCCTTCAACATAGGAAAGGCTGTAACGTGTAGATATCATCTTCCTTACTAGCGAAGGCCACTGCCATCCTTTTTATTTTTGCACAACATGCAGCATTAAAGCAATATCCTCTATGAGTGGGGTAGGCAGGCACTATCTCTAGAAAACAACAAATGAACAAAGCCAGCTACAATAACGTCAAATTAACGGGTTTCTGAACCACGTGCTACGGAAAAACTACATAGATGTAGAATAAATGAAAAAAAGTTTCAAATATTCTACATTAAAATATGAAGGTAGAAAATGCATGATATGTTTGCATACAACAAACGTATAATTGTCCCTAATTTAAAACTTCTGCGAGAGGGAGGACAAGTACACAGCAGCAAGCATCGAATAACCAAATAACAGAACGAACTTGGTTGTGGAGGATTTGGATAGTTTGAAAATGTATTTATGTATTACATGTTTTCAAGAACAAGTTTGCTGGCTTCTCCATATCAAAACCACTTTTTTTCTTTTTTTGCAATGTCACATCTATTGTAATCAGTTACAGCATACAGAACAAATTTAGCTTCATTATAATAAAATCAAATTATGTCATAGCTTTTTAAATATTTAGTATACATATGCTGTACAAAGACTAAAGACGTAATGATTATTAAAATAAGAAAATAGATAAGGATTTTTCGGGAATCATAATATAATTACACAGTTATTACAACAAGTAAATGTGATTTTTGAGATATCTTTGTTATCCTATTACTAAGATATACATCTTGAATTTTTATTAGTACTTTGTTTGTTTCGGTAAACTACAAAAACAGTTTTTACATGCTCTAAAGAAATAATTTTAGCATTGAAACCATTGAATATTTCATAGAATGATAATTTCATATTCTAGAAACACACTCACCAAAATTTAGGAAAGAATAGTTTTGTCTTTTTACGGTGTGAACTGTCAATGTAAACGTGGCAATAAAAACAATGCTGCAACATATTGCAATAGTCCTTCGACTTCGGATTGACAGCAAAGGTAGTCTATTGTTAAGGCTGGCTCTACACAACTCAGTGAAGGTAAAATACATTTTTCTACAAGTCTAAGTTAATTTTTCTTTGCGCTTTTATCTATCCGGTTTAGTAAATCCAAAAAAATAATATTTTGGCAAGTATATCAGATTCTCCACCTGAAAGTTAAAAAATATATATATAAATTAATTTGTAATTACTTCACTCAACTTATACCTATATTAAAAATAAACTCATTTTCTTAGACTAACATAGAATACACACCTTCCGCTGCAGAGCTAAAAAAGCGCTCCCATGAATCACAATGTGCCAGTCAATTTCCTCCATTATCCCCGATTACTTCTATAGCTACACCAAGGGAGTCCGTACTCTAAAAAATCCCATTAGAACAGCCGTTCGTGGTACCTGAACACGTGTGTCAATTTTGGTCCCTCTAGCTTGTAAGTGGGGTATGAACACAGTTTCAAAAATGGCGCCCGGGGAGGAACAGGAACACCAAATTCGATACCAAATTAGAGTTCAGTGACTCTTAAAACCTACAACCCTCCCCTCCCCCCATCATGTGTGGGTGGCCTTCTAGGGATATTTCAGTCTTAATTTTAGTTAGTTTAAGCTAATACAGTCCGCATAAATGAAGGAATTAATACTCGGTAGGCAAGAGGGAGTTATATTTGTTACCCTAATTCTACCGAAATCTAAGTTGTTCTAATTTGTTTTGTTTGTTTGTTTGTTTTGAACTTATGCACAAAGCTACACAAGGGGCTATCTGTGCTCTGCCCACAACGGGTATCGAAACCCGGTTTCTAGCGTTGTAAATCCGCAGACATACCGCTGTGTCTCAAGTGGCAAAGAGGGATTACATTACTTTAACTTATTTAGATTGTCAATGAAAAAATAATAATCAAGAACTACTGCCACCTATCATGTTGTAGGCGAGTGAATAATTTCACAAAAATGAAATTGGTTAATAAATATTAGTTCATTATTTAAGCAATTTCAGTTTAAGGTAGGCAAAGGAATTTTATCATACATGGCATGACTTTGTTATGTCTTGCATTGAAGTGAATACATGATAATAAAGCACTTTCACTAATACACGTGTATTTCATGCTTTCTGTGCTGAATCTGAATAAATTGTTATCTTTTATCTCTATCTAAAAAGTTTCTAAAGGTCAGCCAAGATCTATAGTTTTTAAGAACAATCCACGAGATATTCCTTAAATAGTAAATGTCATTATTTTAGTATGTTTTTTGAGAAACTAATGAATATTAACTACAATTTTATATATATATATATATATATTAAACAATAAAGAATTTATAATCATTTAAAGCATATACTTTCATTTCCAGTGGGTTATTCACATTCATAAACGAATAAAGCTTGTGGTAATAGCACCCAAAAAGCGATGGAGATATCCCATCTATCGAGCAAAATCCAAACCAAAACGCCGAAGTTAAACAAGTTGATCATCATGGAAAATCAAAACAAAGGGTGCAGAGGCGAGTGCTTAAACCCACAACGTCTCACCCCTACTGCCTTTCGCTGTCTGCAGCCAGATATGGGAAGGCAGTTACCCTTGAAGTCTAAAAGTAGAAATAAAATCACCCAAAATTTCTATAATAAAATCTCCCAACCACCAGCCTTATAAATATCTTTAAAAAAAAAACTTATAAATAGCCGAAAACTTCAGCTACTTGAAGTTGGTCTTTCCAGTCCAGGTATACTGAATAATATATATATATATATAGTTTGTGTTTCAGCAAGCCCCTGAGTGGCTTAGTAGTAGGCTTGAGAGCCTATAACACTTAAAATATGGGTGAGTTAGAGGTAAACGTAAGAGTTTATAACACTAAAAATCGGAAATCGATACCAGCATTTGGCACAGCGCAGATAGCTTGTGTAACTTTATGCTTATGTTGTCATTCCTTTTCACATTGCTCTTTTAGAGAAGTTCGCCTTCTGAGAAGTAATAGCAGACATGCATTGATTGGCAGCTGTGATTAAAAAAGGATCCCAGATCTCGTTACGAGTGCTCCATTTCATTTTTCCACACATTTTCACTCGATTCACCAGTTACCTCAGTTGAATAATTACCACACGCGTTGCAAGTGTTAATGTGGGTGAGCACTATTTCTTGGAAGTCACTTTTCTTGTAATATGGAATTGTTATTACCGTTTAGGATGGTAAGATAGAGAGGTTGAGCATGTATTAAAACGATTTTGAGGTCTCACTACATCATTACAGGTGATACTGCAATGTCTGCTCATTATTGATCTGACGAACGTTAACAACAACCCTGCAGCGTAGTTTATACTGCAAAAAGCCCCATCGTGAGATTTCCTTGTCCAAAACACACCATTCCTCTCTGAGTTACTTCCATAATCATCTAGTGTACAAGTATGATAGCTTTCCAGTGTCTGCTTCAACAGTTTGATCGCACCAAAATCCATAAGTGACTTGACAGACATGTCTTATTATTGAATAACATGAACATCGGTTTCATTTTCCAGCTGCTTGAGGTTTGTGACAGTAGAACAGGAGGTATGATTGGCAGTCTTATCTTTATAACAGACTATCTGTTAGCTTCGTTTTCAGACAGATATTCTTTTTGATGAAGTTGCATACTGTTCCCTGTGGCATGTGGACAATTTTCCCACTGATTCAGTGAGATACAAGAGTTGATCATCACTAGTTAAGTTAAAGTATGGTGAATAATAAATTTGTATTGGTAATTGTATGTGTTGACCTTTCTATCATTTGGGTTCAACGCTAATGGCCCTGAGAAGCAAAAATAACACATAATTATAAACATGAAAATATCTATAGAAAGGTAAGAATAATAGTTTTCTACAATAGTAATTCTTAAACATGTCTATTTATATAGATCCTTTAAAACTAAACTTTATCAAAACAATTATATAGATTAATTTATCAAACTAAACACGAAATCATTGTACATTATTTAGAGATTTAAATAATCGTCCTTTTCAGGGTGAATATATGTAAAAGTATGTTATACAATTTATTAATTATAGAAATGTAATCAAATGAATTAGCAATAAGTGTTTTATATACAAAACGTCAGAAGATGCAAAAAGAAAGGCCTTGCAGATTAAATATACAAGCGAAAACTATAATCACTATGCTAAATGTGTTAGTAACGCTATTCATCTATAAAAACACTATCTGCCTTTGTAAAAACTTGCAATGCACTTATATATATATATAAATTAAAACTATAAACATAAGTTGAGTTAAGTTCAAATCCTATGTAGTCCTACGGAAGTATAGTAACACTATCCACCAACCGAAACGTCATCTGTCTTTGTAAGATGTACGTAATACAATTAAATATATAAGTAAAAACTAAAACATAAGTTGAGACAATTATACGGGACTAAAGTAACACTATCCGCCTATAGTAACAACATCCGCCATTTTAAAACATACGAATTTCAAATAAATGTATACGCGAAAACTATACAGTTGACGATAATGATAAGAACTAGAGATATTAGACAACAGATTCAATGTAAGTTTTACTTATAAAACGAAACTGTAATTGTGATAGAGATTAAAAACTTTTCATTACTGATAACTGTAAAATTTACAATATATAGATTAGATGAATTAATAATTTTAAGGCTTTAAGTGTTACTATAAAGTTTATGTCATATTGAGACACATTGATCTATATCACCTTCTATTGGTTCGCTCGCGAATTCTCTGTGCGCTCATCATAGCAACGAGCAAGTGTTAAAGCAGCATGACAACTTCCTCTGGTCAAGAGCTGCCCTAAATACTTACGGTTCGCAGGTTTGAATCCTTCACCGTCCATGCTCGCCCTTTTAGCCATGGTGGCTTTATAATGTTATGATCAATCTCACTATTCATTGGTTAAAAGAGTAGTTCACAGATTGGAAGTGGGTGATGTTGACTAACTGCTTTCCATCTTGTCTATTACTTAAAAATAGGGACAGCTAACGCAGAAATTCAACAAACAAACATTAATTTAGGTTTAAGTAAATGCTTTATAATTGCACAGTAGCTGACATGAGTCATAACGTAAACTAGACCTTGAACTGAAGAGTAGCGACATCCTATAACAAAGATGTTGTGTTGATGATACAATGGGTAAGGCAATAATAACATCATGAATATAGAGTTTAAATATTCCATACAGGAACATTAATTTATACTGTATATAATTAGCACATGACTATTTTCAAGTTAGGTGTGTATGATAATACGTTGAAACCGAAGCCCTTCTCATGGATGAATATAGAATAGATCAAGCAGTCAGTTAAATGGTGTTTTTATACTGTAGGTGTTTATCTTGTATTAATGATTACGAAATGTTTTATCTTAATCTATAAAACAAAGTTAATTCTTCCTGGAACAACAGTCGATGTTAATATTCATATTTAGTTGTCAACATGATCGACTGTTGAAAGTTAAGTTATATTGCTGACTTTCGCTGGTTCTTGTCTACGTGAATGTAAAACAATAAGTCAATGAATACTTCTCGATCTTTCTACGGTACGGTACAGCTACGAATTCTTTTCTTTTTTTCCTCGTGTGAAGACAGTATAGAACTATAGCTTAATTTTATTGGCTAGTAAAGAATTAATAAGAGATTTTGCAATGGTCATTTGGAATCTGATTGGCTAGGAAGACTCGTAATAAAGTGTCGTGACAGGCCTACTATAGTTTTCTCAGTTCATAGTTGAGGTAATAAGGGTTTGTAAAGTTGTACAGCAGAACTTGGTAAATGATAGCTGTTTTTTTTTCTTTTTTCCAGAGAAAGAGAGAGAGAAGATGAGAGCATAGAAGTGATGAGGGAAAAGAAACATATTCATTATGTTTTCAAGGTAATTGAATTTAACTTTTAACTTACCAAATAAGACAGTGGTCCTTTATACTTTTCTAGGTAACTGACCTGTAGAACGTAGCTCTTGATGCCAGTTTCTTAAACTGGATTTAAACCCAAGGTTAAAGTAGCATTATTGTTAAATCTAGTCTCCTAAAACATGTCTGAATTTGTTCTAGGTTTAAGTGTTTATGTGGCCCTGTTCTGTGAATAAATAGTGTTATTTTCAGTTTGTAGGATTATAGTCTTCGAAGAACACTTACATTTTCAAAGTAAGCGATACAGGTATAAATAATAGAATTTATCAATTAAATAATCCACTAGATGGCAATATTCAAAATAACACAACGGGAACTTTAACAGTCACTACTTTATTATAATGTATCTTGTGAATTTTATTTTTCAAGAATAGTTAAGGTCTCATGTTAATTAACGAGTCCTTTTTCCTTGCTTATACTTTAATGATGTAATTAATGAAACCATAATATTTAATTACAGCAAGCAATGGTATTTGACGTCACATTAGCAAAACCGAGCAGCGACATCGAATAGAAACCATTTATCAAAAAAAAAAAAGAGTTACTTAGTATTTTGTGGATATTACAGAACGGAAAAAATGATTAGGTAATAATCCGTTGGGGTAAAAATGAAGATCAAACGTTTGTTTAATAAGACTGACACATTGATGTTATAGATAACCCTACTCCTAACTCAACATTACATAACAAGAAAACGAATTAAACGTAAAGAAAGAAGAATTGCGCTTACTAGAAGCTTATACTTATACTAAAAATGACTTGTTCTTACTTACCAAAGTAATAACCAAGCTGCTTAATACAGAACTGGGTGTTCAACTGTTATGCCGTAACTCTCACTTTTCCTCTCTAGAGGAACGTCACGAAGTAAATGTGGCTGGAATATCGACTTGTTGAGTTACTGCCAGTTATATCTGGGTACATGTATGTGAGGGGAGGAAATGTTAATCGCAGAACTTTATTTACCGAATTTTTCTCTATTGATTTATATGTTGGGAGCTTCGATGTGATAAATGGACTTTAAGAAATGAAAAAAAAAAAGATCATATGATTAATTTCTGGATTTCACTCGTTCAGTCAGTTCGCCATCGCTGTACATTCTAATACGTTTAGAAACATCGCGATATTTGCTACAAGCCTAACCCTTGTCATGGTAACAATTAACTAACTTTACAGAAATGCTGTGGTAACATGACGAAAAAAAACAAACAAACTGAAGAATATTTTATAATATAAATAGTTCTAGATGAGTTATCCGTATAGGATAAATATAATTAAACCCGCATAGGTGACAAAAATAACAAAGTTAAATAATAGGTTGGACAATCGCCAATTTTTTAAATAATTTTTTTATTTAAAGAAGGATGACGTTTCGAGCTAGCGCTCTTCATCAGATCGTACAGTTTGCAACAAAGGCGCATGCGCATAATTCAAAGAACTTGAGTGCGTAGTATTTTAAATGTTGAGCGTGAAAATTCTAAGTAAAATTACATCTATTTCATAGAAATTACAAGTCATGAAAAGATAAAACAGATAGATTTTAAAATTTAAACACAAAATGGAAATATATAAATCTACAGGAAAGAAAAACGTTCATTTAAACCAGATGGTTGTAGGGTCCCCAGCTCTAATAACTCCCAGAATGAAAACTCCTCAACTGTATGGTTGCTGATTGTGAAATGTTTCTGGTTCGGCAGCTTAATACGGTTTAGATGTTTTCGTGCTCGGTCACCGGGTATTCTAAGTTTTTCTCGTTGTTTTGATCGAGTATTGTTGCATCATTGTAGAAAGTCGTAAGCCTTAGTTGGGCTATTTATAAATACGAGTCCAAAATGTAGTTCAAGTGAAGTTAAGTGAAAGCAAGTTAGTGAGAGATATAGTTAGATAGATAGAGACTGTGTGTTTGTGAATTTAGCCGTAAAGAGCGTATAGTGGCGTTTTCTTTTAAGTGAAATTATTACAGATTGTATTGTAACAACAGAGTAGAGAAGACTAGTTCGTCTTGTTGATTGTATTCCAAAATAACTGAACCAGGTTGTGTGAACTTTGACGAAAAGACACGATTATTTAAAGCTCTTGATACTAGTTCGTCTTGTTGATTGTATTCCAAAATAACTGAACCAGGTTGTGTGAACTTTGACGAAAAGACACGATTATTTAAAGCTCTTGATACAACTGTCATGATTAACTAGGTAACGAACATTTATATATATAAATTTGACTTGTTTTAGTATATTATTTTAAAACAAGTGAACTGT
>NW_013666026.1:36934-37659 GCF_000517525.1 Limulus polyphemus
CACCCTGTACTGTTCTGCTGTCTAGCAATACAGCTCAACAGTAACATGTATCTTAGTTATTAACCTCAGAACTCAAGCTACTCCGTAATTGCACTGTGGAATCGTTTAATGAACTTTCAACGTAAATTAAAATTGGTCTCTTTATATTATTTCATATTTATATGTTTCATTTTACAGCAGGATCATTCTTCAAGTCTACAATCTAAACTAAAAGTTACTGCTATAGTAGACCAAAAACTCGCTTTTTTAGTTGATCAATTATTATCTTCATTAAACTCATTTTAGAGACCCTCAAAGATCAATTTGTACATAGTATAAGTATTATACCTATATTATTTTGTTTATTTAAAGCTATTTTAAAGCTACGCCTGTACTCTGCCCACCACGGGTATCGAAACCCGGTTTCTAGCGTTGTAAGTCAGCAGACATACCGCTTTGCCACTGGAGGCTAAAGCTATGCATAATATATTACAAATCCTCTTAAAAACTAGTAATTAATTTTTTTAAAACTTCAAACATATGTGTTATATTAACAATGCTAATATAAGTTATTTTGTGTAACTATTATTTGTTTAAAGTAAATGTTTTATACATTATCAATCACCTTACAAGAATTCCGGATAATATGCAAGCAATATCGTACAATTTTTATTTAATTCTAAAACCACGTATTCCGTTTCAGTTAGTGTAAAGATCTTATATACGTATATCTAAGTTAATTTACT
>NW_013666026.1:38595-50131 GCF_000517525.1 Limulus polyphemus
CGGAAGGGAGGAAGAGGTCTCAGAGTACCTGACCCTCCTAGGTCACTAAGACCTAAATTCCGATCAGGAGATCAGGCAGCGAACTAACATTTTGATGGTGTACTGCTGTCTAACAAACTAAAATTTCGCAAATTAAAGATGTGGTTCAAAGTCTGTTTTTATTATTGTACAGATACTTGCATAAAGAGTCACGATTTATCACAAACTATGAATACTTAAGAAAAAGAACAATATAAAACATAGGTTGAGTTTCGTTTCTGCTTTATTTTTACATTTATTGTTGTTTTCATACCTTAAACTACAGCACCTAATCCAAAAACAAATAATGTAATGGTGTTAGTTCCTATACGTCTAGGAAATTCTTCATAGAACGTACATTTTTTAAAAACTAGAAGCAGCCATCACGTGTATAGCAAACACTTAGTTTTACTTACATTTATACTTTCTGCATGCACAGCTGTTAAAGAGAAAAGCATTATTTCCTGAACGTTTAGTTGCGTATACACATAAGCTCTTATTTTTATCGAAATGATTTCAAGTCTGGTGTCCTAGCAACAGGTTTTGCAAACTGTGGCCTATGTACGATACAAACAATTTATTATTGTAGAAACACGAGATAGATAACATACATGACTTGAGATGAGTATCAATCGTCGTTCTAGTAAAAGTTAATAACTTCTAATATACAGTTGTTTTTTAAACAAAGACCCATGGGTAAGGTGAAAAAAGCTTGTTTGTTATGTGTTTAACATATATACATTCATATCAATATTTATATGTACACTTATAGGGAGAAAAACAACAAAGGACTGAGTATCACAACGATTCACAGACACATATATTATGCACATGATAATAATTATTAGACATACGATAATGATTAAATTAACTTTATCTAAAATATCGATTTGACATATTTTTACCTTTTATTGAGAGTGGAAGATATTGGCAACGGAGAAGTCTTTATGGTGTCTTTCATACAAAATCGAAACATAGTCAACTTCTTCCAGTGCTAGTCCTAGAAAATTCTGGAACGTTTCTTGTGATTTATGGGCCATTGTGCATAGAATGGTGCAGTATTTCTATTAAATATCCTATGTGAAAATTTCTGTTATTATACAGAAGTTGTGTCCTGCCACTAACCGTTTATTATATAATTATTCATTACTTAATTGTCATAAACTAGGTTAGAAAGAAACTGCTTCAAAAACTAGGGCTGATACGATACGAATCTAGATACAAAAATTTTACTAACGGTTTCTTACAAAGTTTGACAGTCTTGACAATAAAATGTAATTAAAACAGATGTATAATATTAAGAGCCTTAAGTTACTTAGTGTAAGCAAATGAAGTTTCCTGCTACAATTTGAAGTAATTCTAGAAAGAAAAAAATGATAATTTTGATGTATTTTGTATTTTTTATGGTGGTTACGAGGCTGATCAAACTGACCGACTTCACATAAAATTAGTATAGTGAATACAGATAGAATATGAAGATTTATTGAAAAAAATGTTGGAAATTTATTTCGAAGGTTTTAGAGATTTTCTTTTTTTAGATGGAGAAAAGTATTTTTATCTTAATTAACATGAAAGTCGCTTTACACTTGACTACTTTGATTCCATATATTAAAACATTATTTTTTAGGAAAATATTTCATTAGAAATTCGGATTTTTGTCTGTACAAAAGACTTATAATGTTTACTGAAAGCTTGCCCACACCCCTATTAGAAACGTAGTTCACTAATAATTGATTATAAAATACACTAATAATTATTTTGGTCAAAGTTAAAATCAAACACGTCTATCAAGAAGACGGCCTCTCTCCTACATTCCTGCTTCAGCAAACTCGCGTTGAAGGAATGGGGCCTGAACGAAATTAATCCAGGCTAACAAACATTTATCGTTGTTGTTAGTTTTGTTGAATTTCGCACAAAGAGAGAGACTGAAGAGAAGGGGACCACCAACTCGTGGGATACTCTAACGGTCTAACCGAATAGTGAACTTTGACCCACACTTTTATTATAGATTGTTTGTTTGTAATTAAGCACAAAGCTACACAATGGGCTATCTGTGTTCTGCCCACCACGGGTATCGAAACCCGGATTCTAGCATTGTAAGTCCGCAGATATACCGCTGTACCACTAGGGGCTTTATTATAGAACCACGGTCCTAAAGTGTAGGGCACAAACATCGAATCCACAGTCCGGTACCCTAACCACTGAGCTACACTCGACCTAATAGTGGCTGTGTAGTTAAATTATGCAAATCGTGTGACCTCAAATACTTCTCCATTGTTGTAATAGTCAATTGGTAAACAAAATGAACAGCAAATATGTGCTGTTATGTGTTAAGTTAAATGCAGCTTTGATGAACTGGTAGAAGTAACGAACCTCGAGAAATATACTCGTTATGTTAGCAGCAACAACAACAAAAAAAGTTCGATGATATTTGAGGACAATTATCTCCGTAACTGATATGTTTCCAAAGTATCTTTCAGAAATTTTGCGCAAAGATACATACGGGCGATCTGATAGACTACAGGGAAGGCAGCTAGTCGACAGCACCCACTGTCACTTCTTGGGCTACTCTTACTTGACCGAATCTGTACAAAAACAGCCAAGTTAGAATAAATGGGTCAGTCGTGGAAAAAGGTGAATCAAATTTATATAAAAAGGGCAAACCCCGTAAAAATATAATTTAAAAGTGGTAAGATAAACAAGCAAAAAATGGGGAACGTGGCTGTCATTTTTATAATCATGTTGCTGCTTGTTCCAGTGTCAATAAAAAACATGGAGCTAAGAATGAAGTTATTCCAACAACTGTGGCAATATACCAGATTTAGTGAAGAGTATGGCCCCGCAGTGTTACTTCAGTGAAGTCACTACTATGCTTCTAAAAATTTGCTTTGACTGACATTCTTATAGCGCCATTTACAGCCCAAAAGTGTAAAGCGCGTTTATATGACAATGGGGTGCAAACCACGAACCTTTAAATTCATACTGTGGGCACGCTAACGACTAGACCAGCTCTAGTAATATGAAAAATGTGGTTTTAACGTCTGATAACCTGCTTATAAACGCTACTGCTATTGATACTAAGATCTGTGATTTTTCTCTGTGTTGTATTATTTTGGTTAATTTTAGTTGTGTTATTTTACAGTTTGTTGAACCGATATTTCGTTGTTGTGATATTTTAAAACTTAATGAACCAATATTTTATTGCTATGATATTTTATAATTTATTAAGCCAATATTTTATTGATATGTTTGAAAGTTTAGACACTATAGTTTTATCCAACCAACTCTATTCAATATTCAATAACACGTGCTGGAAGTTACTTATCTTTGTTGTTAAACTAATCAAAGTTAAAAGTCTGTCTCTAAGAAATCACTAATTATGTCACTCGCCGTTATTATACAGAATTATACACTGGTGTCACGCTATTTAGGTACTCAGTAAACAGCTCGCATACACAATTCTCAGAACTGTGTTCTTTTTTTTTTTACGAATTTTGTCGCATTTTGTAACATCCACGAATTTATGAAGTTGGACATATAATACTGCAAATGCAAGAATGCTACAAAGGATATCCAGGTTTCGTGTATTGGGAAGCTCTAAACTTTCATAACAAGTTACTCGTGTTTTTTAACTGATATTCTGTTCTAGCTTACTTTAAAGTGACTTTCATTAAACCTTTCTTATTAATTTGTATAAAATGTTTTACAATAATTAACGAGATTAATATTGCACTTACAAAGATTATTTAGTACTGTTAACTTTTTATTAGAACTTAGACCTAACTTAAACTTCCTAAGCTTACAGACCTTCAGGAGATATTATTTGGATTACGGACGAAACTATCGTCAATAGTGAGAGTGCCCAAATGAATGATTCAATGCTTTCTAATTAAAATAGGTTTCATCATTCTCGTATATTTATTTATGGCATTTAGTATTTATATTCAGTTTATTATGCAAACTATCTTCATTAACTTACAAGCTACATTTTAAAACTAGTTTTGACCTATATAGTTAATTTAATTTTGATCAGAAAGTTTTAATAATTTGAATATATTTGTTTTCTACGTCACAGAATTGCCTAGTTAACTGAATTTAGCGAACGTAAGTACAGATAGAAGACTAAATAGACATGAAAGGGCATAGTTTTAAGTAGTGTCTAATCTATAAATGATCTATTTTCTCCACAAGTTTTAAATATTCTGGAATGTATAATTCAATTAATTCTGAATAACGTAATTTATATAACACAATCTGTAGACTAGAGATGTCCCCTTAAAGTAAACAAATAAGACTTAATGTGTTTTTACGATAAAATTTCCAGGAACTTTATGCTTGGTTAGACTTATAGATCAATATTAACCGTTCAAAGCTGTTCCAAGTTGTTTCACTCACCTTTCTCTGGCTGCGTATTTTCATCACGATGCATCTTTTTTATTGATTATTCTTGCGTGTTTCAAAGTATTTACTTGCTTCCATTAAATTCAGAGGTGCAATTATAAAGGTTCGTTTCTAGATAATCACCATGAAAAATACTTTTGTAGCTGTATTTTAATCTATACATAATTAATCTATTTAGTCAAAAATGTTATTTATGCATACACACACATACATATATATATATATATGGTTACGCTTTCTTTTATTTTCTCTCTAAGGAATACAAGGTTATACAGTAATTTATTTCAGTGGATCGAATACAAATGTATCATCTCCTGGAAGCCCACGTATAGGGGTTGGATGAAAATTAGAAACATTCAGTGGAAGCGGCTTAACAACATATAGTTCGACCTTTTGCTATTTGAAATGCTTTACTTCTGTAAGTTTCTAAAAGGCATGCTGGAAATTAAGTTTCGTTTCTCGGAAACACAACTTGGCATACAGCACGTTAACTCAATGTTTAATTAACCTGATGAATCGTATGGAATAATCGCCATGCTTTAATAACCTCTGAGATTTTTCCTCTTGCAAATCAAGAAGTTATGCAATATGGGTCACTAAAGCTCCTATTAATTGGGCTCCCATAATTTTTGAAGGTCAGTGAAGTCAAATTTCTTCCCCATGTTGCCTGGCAATTAATAGAAAATAGAGCTTAATTTTTTTATGATAGAGATTAGATATTTTAAATAGCATTGTAGAATACATTAATCAGTCAACTGAGGATCTAGTCTATTTAATATCTGGAGAAGAAGGACACATCATTAAACAGGTGCTTTTTCTCTCTCTCTCTCTCTAAACCATGTATTTGTAATATATAAGTATGGGGTTATTCGATAAATGGAAAAATTAAAAAAAAACCTATGACATTGATAATTTTTTTAAATACTCAACTTTATTTTGCACGACCTTTAGAAGCCAAAATTATGAAAAAGTTTTAATTCCGAAATAGCCTAAAGTTAATATATCTTTTAATACCGAGGATAATTTATTTTATGCATTGATGTCTAAGTCTTAACGGATTAATGAAAATGATACGAGTTTGTTCAAAAAGGTTTTGGAAAAAAAAAAGTTGTTCAATCAGTCATAGTAACGTCAACTATCATAGTTGGACTATTTAACTGAGTTGTTACCCAGAAAAGAGTTAACAATTCTGACATTTAACTTTTCAAAATGTGCATTCATTCAGTTGTGTGATTTTTTTTTTCAGTTTGTTTCCATGGAGACTTCTACTACATTTACAAGTTTTCTTTTGTCAATCCTACTTCTGCGAAACAACCGACAAAGTTTTCGATCCAGGAGGTATTGATCCAGGTCAATAAGTATCTGTCTGTACATATCTTTCTTTCTCTACATATAAGTGTGCGGGTGTATGAATATTAATATAAAAAAGGGATATCTGTAGAACAAAGGTATATGTAGCGATATAAATGCTATATGAGTGTTGTCTCAGTACAGCAAAAGAAATTTACGTATACGTATTCATTTTAAGCCATGTCAGCTATTCTCCTAGCACAGACCTTGGCCTGAATGTGTATCTGTGGGCGTACAATACACGCTGTCATATTCAAACACCAATACAGCTTCTCTCACGCCACTATACGAGCTATTTTTTTTTATGCAGACACCTCTTCTTCCAGAGCACATTTTACTTTAAACACTTTTCAGTGTATGTTGTGATTTTTATTATTCCTCCTCATGGTTGTGACGATCTTTATTTTCAGCCTAATTACTGACTTAATTTATATTAAATATGGGAACATTTTTTGTAATAAGCTCTTTTTCAGGACTCTTTTCCGCATACAATTAATAGCGTATTTTCATTTTTGAGGGATTTATTGTTTAACGGATAACTTTATCTATCTTGTTGGTGTTAAACAGTAAAAGTGTATAACTCCAAACTGAAGAATCATGAAGATATCTTATACTGAATAGTATAGTCAAATTTTCATTAAGACTCAGCTTTATCAGTACTGTTTCTGTTATTAGCATGCGACAAAATTTGAGAATTTTCCTTTTTTTACAACAATATACACGATTTACGAATTTTGAACAAGTCTAAAAGCAAAATGCTTAAATTACAGTATTAGATGACAGTATTTGTAAAAGTCTGGGAGCTCATAATTGAACAATTCCGTACTTTTACTTCATTCTCAAGCACCTGATTGTTATCTATATAACGGTCAGTGACCCCAAGAGGACACATGAAACTGCAAAGAAGAGCATTTCAAAATACATCCGATAAATTTGTGCCACAACTGAGCAATATTCACCTTAGCCTTGCGAACAAAGAGCTTTGAAAAAAAAATTAAATTCTTTGGTCACTTCAGTAAGCTCACACTCATTACTTTATAGTATTAATTAAGGAATTTTACCTGAGTAAATTAGCGTATATTATTTTTTTCTTTTCACATTGTTTCACGTAAACATAAGTTATTTTATAAAGTTCAAACTTATGACGAAATAATATTAACAACTATATCATTGACAAAATACAATAAAATCGAGAGAGTCAATTTAAATACCTTCGTTTTTTGTTTTTGTTTTTTCAGCTAAGAGTTATTGAAATGGTTTGCACACCAAGTACATACTTCCTCCGGAAGGATGGGTTGACAATATGCACTTACTATTTTAGTATCAGAGCAATTTACTTTGTATTTACACAAGAACCTGTATTTCTCAATAATAATATGCATATGTGACACAGAATATATGAAATATAAACAACGAATTTTAGCATTAGTGTTCCTTTTTCTCTTTTTATATATTTCTTTTATTTTACAAGTATCTTAAATGGCGTTCATTTACATATACGGATTCAGGTGGTTAGGGATCTAGAGGGATCTAGTCTTACACTGCTAAATTAGGGACGGCTAGCGCAGATAGCCCTCGTGTAGCTTTGCGCGAAATTCAAAACAAACAAACAAATAAATGCCCTTTCAGCCGTGGGAGCGTTATTACGTGACGGTCAATCCCACTATTCGTTGGTAAAAGAGTAGCCCAAGAGTTGGCGGTGGATGGTGATGACTAGCTGCCTTTCTTCTAGTGTTTTACTGCTAAATTAGGGACGGCTAGCGCAGATAGCCCTCGTGTAGCTTTGCGCGAAATTCAAAACAAACAAACAAACAAACATATACAGATTATATATCCATATATTTTATACACTTTATTCATATACTCAGTGCATGCATTGCTCTATTTCACTAGTGAACATTTGGTATAGTCAGATGTTACAGTAAATTTGATTAAATTATGCAAAAGCAACGTTAATATAATTTAAGGATTTAAACTTAATTTTTTGAATAAAACAAATTTTAGCAAAATTGACACGTATTAGCTACTTACAACAAGATTGCATCGATTCTGTATCAATCGTCGTCATGATTAGTAGTCTATATGATCTTAAAATGTTCTAAAATTATTTAACTAGATACTAATTACTAGATAAAGGATAAAACTAGTTACTTTTAATGGCTCGTTATATAACACAAATAAAGAAATGAATGTTACTAATTAATAATAAGACTTATGTGATTGTATAGGCTAGAAATCATGACAACAATTGTCGTATATTAGATAGTCTCTCCCCCACCCACCCCATTTTTCAATATACATACGTTATTATAACCAATGTATAACTAATAGACCAGGAATTCCCAAACTCTTCCCAATCCCAGACCCCTATCCAAAACTCTCATCCTGTTGCCAAGGTTCCTAAATTCTGATCCACGCAATCCTAGAAATACGTAAGATGTCAAATGTTTCGACTATGAACCCTAGTCGTATCGCTTAATACAACTTCATTATAATTACAGCTTGGTGGTGGTCTATGGTACGATTTTTTTCTTTCTGGTCACATTATTTTTCCCTTTGGCTTTATATAAAATATACTTTTAAAAATCACAATCGTTATATATATATGCATGTGTATAGGTCAAAGTTGAATTAATATTTGAAATACTCTGGTCAGTATTAACAGATAAGACTTCAGCGGTAAGACCAGTCTAAAGAGAAGTTGATGAAGCAACGTTTGAGAAAGAATTATTCAAGGAAAAACAAGACCAAAAACCATAACAGAAGAAAAGAATGAAAATGTTAGTGGAAAGAAAAAAAAATGGATGGTTACAGAAATTAAACCAAAAAAAGCGATTTATTTTCGACTATGACAGAAACGAGTGAAATATATGCCAATATTCAGACCCAGACGACAACTGAAATTCCTGATGCAAAACGTCTAGTCTATAGGAAACGAAAAATGATAAAACTTCTTGATAGCACTACTAAAAACAAGACAACGTCAAAGATGATCTGAAGAAAACGGTGACGACTAAGACAGAAATAAGGGAAATAAGATATTGCACGGTGTTGTGAAAAGCCAGCATCTACCATCAGACACTGCTGTTAAAAACAAGCAAATACTTCGAGCTCGTGAATTAGGAAAGATGAAAGGTGGCGCTGCTACCAGAGAAGCAACAGGTGTTCCTACTGGAGAAGTGGATCGAGGTGCAGATGTATTTTCAGTAACAACTGAACTTGTGGGACGTGATAACATAGAAAAAGAAATGAAAGATGGTGTTCCAAATAGTAAAACTTTGCCCAAAAACCATTCAGAAAACATATTCATTCCAATACATTTCAAGACAAATCAACCTATAGAATTATAACAAAGATACATGAGATACAAGCATGAGAGGTTAAGATCTGTTAAAAGTCGTAAGATGCATGATGATTTTCGAGGAAAAAAAATATTGTTCAACCCTTTATATAGGAAAGGAGGGTATATCCAGCTCGACCAAACTAGTTTTATTGGCTTCCATAAAAATGAAAGGTTTACCTATTTTATGAATCCTAAGATGTTTTTTCCCTGAAGAAGAATATATATGTCATAAGGTTAGGAAGAGAATAAATATGGTGCATAAGCAGCATAACATTACTGGAAAAGATAATATTGTTCGTCTAGTTCTGAAAAAAAAATCACATTATCTAGTAAAAGAAATTGAAATGAAACCTCACTTTGTTAATCAAAGACAGCAGATGCTAAATAGCGTTTCAAACAACCGCCATCTAGTGCATAACACTCGTGTTAGACACAAGCGGATCTTTGACGTTTCCACGATAAGAAAGACGAAAAGTGGTGCCACTACAAATGTCTTATCCAATTACCCTGCTGAAGAGATGGGTAAAGGTGTAGATGTCTCTACAATGCCAAGGAAATTTATAGAAACGCCAAACAGATGAGAAAAGATGAGTGAGGTTATCAGAAATGTAGAAAGACTAGAAACAGAAACTATAATACGTCCAATGCTAAATCAATGGGGAAGTAAACCGGAGGAAAATGATCCAAGTAAGTATGACATGAATAATTTTCATGATGCTGTGCAGAAACAGGAAACACATAGTCTTGTTAAGGAACGCGAAAATAATGGCAAAGCTACTATACAAACAAAAAGATGGTTGGTGCTGATAAAGAAAGGTAGACAAATCATAAAACACAAGAAGTAAAGATGGAGCATCTATCTAAAGATAAACAGTACAGATATCTAAACAAATATGTGAAAGAAACACATCTTAAACGTGATTTTGCAAGGAAAAATGAGTTAATATCTTATATTGTTGAGGAAGTACGTAATGACGGAGATGCAGCAACAGTGACAACTGAGCTCATACCAGGTACAAAGACGCCAATAACTGCAAAATTAATGGACAATAAGGTTAACATTATTCAAACCCCTCACCCCCCCAAAAAAAACAGTGTCTATAAAATGAGGCAAATTCTGCACAATGTGTGCTTTTTTCAAGTTGTTTTATTTTTGTGCTTATTCCTATATTTGTAAATTATTTCTAAATTACCGTTATTTAATAAGTTAATGTTAATGTACTTTTTTGAATAAAAAACGTTTTAAGAAATTATATCTCAATGTAGGAGTGACACAGGATTTACTTTCTGCTTTAAAGAATGGTTCACACAATATTGAGGGTCGGACTAGCGCAGATAGCCCTCGTGTAGCTTTGCGCGGAATTCAAAGCAAACAATTTATCATATACGTATTTCAAATCATAGATGGGTAAAAACAGCACACCTTTCTGTTGTAGTACATAAGGCTCAGTCTAAGAAACCTGTCGTTTAATATTAGAACTTGTCGGTTGGTCTGGACTATATAATATACTTTTGATTTGATTTTAAATCTGTAATGGACTAATTAAGAGGAATAACAAAACAAAGTACAAATATACACGATTTTTCTCACAAATATTAGGCCTATCTCTTTTATGTTCTTGCTTACTTGACTACTGTGATGTTATATACTATAACAGATGAATAAATTAACAAAGCAATTATGATCACATTATAAATTATATAATTATAGAGAAGTTATACCATTTTCAGTTTATAGTTTACAGTGAAAAATAAGTTTAGTGAATTATCTGAATAAAAATTAAGTTGCATATATTTATATGAACAAGAGCGCAACATGTGTTTTCTTTATAATGTCAAGAGATGATTTTGGATCCCTGAGGCAATAGGATTTAGAAACAAAAGGAGCATTGTGTAGCTACAAGACAGCAGTACTGAATTACTGAAAACAAAATGAAAATAACCTGTTTAAACATTCATTTTTAACGGTAAACCAGTTTTAAGTGTTACCAAACTACGTGTTTACAATGCAATTCGATTAATAAATAATAAAAAACAGGAATTATACAAAAACTGCAACAGAACCTTAACCAAAAGTAACTAGATTACAATATACTGAGTACATATTACTAATGAACAATTTTTGACAATAGCCAATGACACTCAGCAATGAAACAGTAAAAAATATATAATGTACTTACTTTGAAAGTTCTACAATATGATACTACATGCTTTTATACCGCCCACCTGCCAATAACTTCATTAAATCTGTCAAGCTCCGAAGATTGTTTGTTTGTTTGTTTGAAGTTAAGCACAGCGCTACAAGTAATCGGCTAGCCATTAAAACCAACGAAAACGATTTCAATATATGAATTTTAAGCCCTTCCTTAACAGAAATTTGACAGAGAATTGATAGACCAAAATTATTTTATATTGCCATAGTTG
>NW_013666026.1:51131-52890 GCF_000517525.1 Limulus polyphemus
CAGTGCTCTGCCTACCACGGGTATCGAAACTCGGTTTATAGTGTTGTAAGTCTACAGACGTACCGCTGTGCCACTGGGGGGGGGGGGTACCTCCGGGGAGTTTCGCCTGTAAACATCGCACTTGTCGATTTTTTTAGACGTTTTCTACATATCTCAAAGTAAAAGTTTATATTTGCTAACACCCATGTGATTTTCCGTCTCATTTTTTCTTCGCTTTTACTCTTTTATTAAAACACACTTTCGTTGCCATCTTTTTATGATGTCATGTCATGTGGTTTTGGCAGTTACTAATGAAACACAGCTTTGAAAACACGTGTAGAGAAAATTAAAAAATTACTGACTGGTAGAACAGAAAAGGTTAATTCGTAACTGTCACATTCCAATTCTAGGATATATATAAATATTAATGTGAACACCAAATCGACTTTTATATTTTGGGGCTCCTTGTGTCCTGAACCTTGATTCACTGCACCCCTCGAATCCCCTTTATTTGCGTTCCTGCAAATGAAATATATATGGCAGTAATCAAGTCATGGATTATTCTGAAGTATTATTTTAAATATTGATGTAATTTATTTGCTTTATAATTCACTAGTTATTATGTTTATTAAATCGACTTCAGCTCGGTCTTGTTTAGGAATGCTTGTCATTGTATTTGTACGGTCCTTATATTTTGATTCGTATAAATTCTATAAATCAACCTTAAAACTGCACATTTACCCAAAACATTTATTGTATGTTACGGTTAAACACAAAGCCACACAATTGACTATCTATGCTTTGCCCACCGCGGATATAGAAACCCAATTTTTAATCATTAAAAACCATCAGACTTACCATATGGCCAGCTGTGAGCAACAAATAATTAACTTTCTTATTTTGCGTAAAAATAGTTATTAATGCTATCTGAAATGTACATTTATTTGTAATGCTTTAACGATATTTGTTCAAATGTGTATTTCAAAAAGTGTTATAAATAACACATCTTTTACCATGGTTATTCTTATAGAAATTCTTTATGATGATTGTACATTATATTTATAATGTTTAGTGACGCTATTGGTTACATTTAATAGAAATATTGCTGCTAAATATACTCTTATGATGTTTTTTTATTTTAATATATTTTTATTTATAAACCTAGTGTGTTCTGGACTCAACAATATTATCAAATGCTTCCATAATTCATAAACGGAGCTCTTTTTGTTTTGTTATTTCCATTTGTCGCTAGATGACGCCACAATAAAACGTCTAAATGATATCTGGATTAATGTGAAGATAGATATAGGAAAATAATAACATATGGCTCAGCACTCACTAGGCTATGCAGGTAATATTGCTGAAATTTTAGTTTTAAACTAAGTTCATTTTCTAAATAGATTAACACCGGTATTTTTTTATTTAGGATTTTTTATATACTTTAGCGTAGTAGCTGTTCTAGAGTTAGGAGCGAGAAACCATAATATATTTTGTATATCTCTTAATGGCTTATTAATAGCACTATTGTGATACGTGTGTTAATTTGAACAAAATATATCAAATATAATACATTTCCTGAACAGTGTCTATATAGGTTACACAATTCGTAAACTGAATGTCGTGCAAATGAATGCAAATTTGCGGTAAAAACAAATATTTTTCTTTATCGTGTTTAGCTGTTATCTATAAACACTGTATCCTATAAGATGAGATTGAATTAATTTGTTCTCTGAGTTTGGTTTGGTTTGTTCTTAATTTCGCGCAAAGCTCCACGAGGGCT
>NW_013666026.1:53626-54965 GCF_000517525.1 Limulus polyphemus
AAAACTTTATTCCTGGGATGTGGGAAGGGAAAAAGATTATGACCTACAGAGAAAATGGGATGGAAGAAAAATCTGCATTACCCATCCTGCATTTCACCACCTAACTTATATATGCATTCACCTTATGAGTGATTGAATGCAGGAAGGTAATGCAGATTTGCCTCCCATCGCAAATGCTCTCCAGTTTCTGATATTTCACAATTTCAACAAAATAATAGCAATAAAATGTTTTATTGCTATTATATAACAGTTTCGTCTATTTTCATTCTGCTTGATGATAGCCCGAACAAGCATGACCGAAATATGCAAAAAAATATTTTTGTTTTCGAAATAATAAATATGTGTGGCTTAAATTGTATATTAATTTTATTAATTAACTATCACAAGATATATAAATAAACCAATTAAGTAAGTGACTATTTAGCTTATAGAGCTTGTAACAGACCAAATATAATGCCTTCTTTAAGTGAGTTAGACTTAGAATTACTTTTATCAAATAATAAAAAACAATTCGCTAAATGTTATAATCGTTACAACACAATGATATGTATTGAATAACATATGTGGATAACATCAAAAAGTATAGTTCCTGAACACAATATCAGGGAAGGCCAATAAATTATCAAATTATGTCTCCATCCACTTAGCGCAATAAGGTAACAAATAACAATATATTTGCATACACATGATATCGCCTAAAAGGAGAACTAGAAACGTAATTCTTATTCATCAAATAATTCTCTCACATTTGTCATGGTTTATTTAAACTCTCACAAGTATTGTATACTTAAATAAAATAAATTCTACACAGAGTCTTGGTCCGACTAAAAATAGTTCATTGTCCTCTTCAAGAGAAAAATGGAAAATATACACTGAGTGGTCACAAGTAAATAGACACCTAATTTTTCGTCATTTAACTGATTTATGCTAAGTAATTTGTGTTCACAGAGCACTATATAAATGAAAATGGTCCGCACACTAATTATCTTGTGCTACAACATGCCTAGAACTCAAGGTTCGCCCGAATTGTCAGATTTTGTTAGAGGAAGGATAGTTGGTCAAGCAGATGGTGGAATAAGTCAGCGGCAAATTTCGCAGAATTTGGGAATCCCGCTTTCGACAGTCAACAGAATTATCGTGCAGTTCAGGAAACACGGCAAGGAAACAAATGAGCAGCGTCCGGGTTGTCCTGGTCCATCGGAGAGGACAAAAAGGGCTGTCAAGAGGAGCATCGAAATGGATTTAACGACTGTAGATGTGGCCAAAGTTGGTGGGATGAGCTCGAACTCTGTTCAACGGATTCTCCACAGATTGGGTTATCGTTCCAGAGCAGCTAGAT
>NW_013666026.1:55770-57794 GCF_000517525.1 Limulus polyphemus
TATATACATGTATATAAACATAGCAACGTTATTGAGAGATCATTTAACAGGAAGATTTATCAATAAAAGAGAAAAAAAAATGTACTCGTGTAAGAATTGAAAAATATACGGCTCATTTAAGTGAAGGTTCGTGATTTTAAAAAACTAAACGTGTGCTGTTTTTGTAGTCAGCATTGTGATTTAACTGTTTGTTGCATGTGAAAATGAACAATATATTCTTTGTATAACATTGAACAATAATAAAAATAGTTAAAAACTAACCCAATCTTTTAAGCCTTTAAATTTCTATTTATGCATAATGATAATAATAGTTGTAAATTTATATTTAAAATGCTGTTTAAAAATATATAGAACGAAAGAAAAATGCTCATTCAAAACTTTAAAGCCACTCCCAATAAATATCCGAAATAATTTTCTTGCAATTGTAATTTTTAGAATTATAACTTTTATATCTTTTTTTTTCTCGTCAATAACAGATGGCGCTTGGGTTTGTACACTGACGTTTGGCCTGAGTTCAATTGGTATGCAACAATGAATTAGCAAGGCACTTGGTTTTATTATTAATTAAAATCGGAAAATGTCTTCGCATTTAGAGATATTGGAAAGCAGTCTTGAAAAATTTATTGAAAATGTAAGACAAATAGGTATCATTGTAGGCGACTTCCAGCCTCAAGGACAGACTGTTCTGAACCAAAAAATGTATGTTTTTTTTAACGTTATTAATATTGATGTTAGTATTTATACTGATTTACTTATTAGTAATAGTATACTATTGAGTATCAGTATTAGTTATCATCTTAGGCGTATATTTTATATGAGTGATTGTATCATCTGTATCGATATCAAGCATTCAGCACAATCAACTTAAGATTTAAGCCTGTAATTTAAGGTTTATAACATTATTTTATGATCGCATTCACAGTCTCCAGAGTAAATTTTTATTTTTAAATTTAATATTTGATGGTGTTAGTGTTCTTGTTAGACCACAGGGAGAAGTCACTTCTGTTTTACTAAAATCTTATGGTACCCCAGATGAGAAACACTATGTAACCAATTTGCTAGTGACATTTGGAGAGAAGGAAGAATAACATTATGGGCAGCAATATAAGGTTAATTTTATTGCATGCTTGAAATGCATTTTAGTTGACTGCTAAATTTGGCTAAGCATAAAAAGCAAAGTTTCAGATTTTCTAGGATAACCTGCATGTTGGTCAGTCCTGTGAGTTTTTGCATTTGTGAATGATTTGTTCTAAATATATTTAGTTACTGTTAATGAATTCCTTGAAAATGTCATTTTCATTAAGATATGGTTAGCAACTGAGCTTGTACTGTTTCTCATTTAATAAAACTAAAAGTAGAATTCATCAATTTTGTCACTTTGAATTTTTGTCAAGTTGTTTTTTGGCCTGTTTACAGAAATCAAATGGTGACTTTAATGCAAGAAATTGAAAAATCTAAATGCCATGTTCAAGATATTCAAGTACCATTGGAGGTGTTTGAGTAAGTGATTGTATGTTGCATACAATGTATTTATATACACATAGTTAACTTTTGAATATGATTATTTTAACATAACATAATGTTTTGGACAACGTGGACCTATTGTTCCATCCTCTAAGTAATTTAGAATATTTTTAAAAAATCTGAAAGCCAGCCATTATCATTCATATACTTATCAAGCTTTTTCTTAAACTCACTTAAATTTACTGCCTCAACAACATCTGAAGGCAACCCATTCCAGAGTCCAACCACCCTGTTAGAAAAATAAAACTATCTCAGCTGAAGATGACTCCTACCTTGCACAATTTATACTTGTGTCCCCTAGTCCCAGTATTCTCATTGTTAAATATAAAAAAAGATGATACATCAACACTATGAATTCCCTTTACAGTCTTAAATACCTCAGTCAGATCCCACCCTAACTCTTCTTTTTTCCAAGAGAAAATAATTTAAGAGATTTCAGCCTCTCTTCGTATGACAACCTCTCCATCCCAGGCACCATTCTAGTAACCCTTCTCGAAACC
>NW_013666026.1:58794-65818 GCF_000517525.1 Limulus polyphemus
ATTCTCTTCACAGCTAGCAACACCCAAGACCTTAATATCATCTGCAAATTTAAGTAATGTATTGACTGTTCATTCATCTTTCTTCATACAATTGGATGTGATGGATGCTTTTTTTTATCTAAAATTCTTCAACAATCCAGAAGTATAGTATGTACATAATATGTTTCTATGTATATGTCATTTTATAGTATTATTATTATTTTTTACTTAATTAATTACAAATAACTGGATATCTGTTTGTTGTTACAAAAAGTAAGGTGGCAGCTAGAGCTGGGTTATTAACTCTAATATAATTGATTAGCTATGAGCTTCAATTAGTGTCACAAAAAATAATCAATTAATCAAATTACAATTAAATTGATTAATATCATAATTATGGTGGAGCAAGTGATGTTATGGTTAGTGTCTTCATTACTTCAATAAAATGTACTGAATGGCTAGTGTACATGAAATGAGAGAGGTGTTATTGTAGAATAAGTATGAAATATAAAATATGTGCTAGTACTAATAATCTTAATGTTGAAAAAGAAGAACCAGAGTAAATATACACTTCCTTTCTTCTCCCCTACTCTGCAAGGCATATGTTTAATTAATCAACAGTGTTGTTACAAACAAATGTGACTGATAATAACACACACTCTCTCTCTATTGTAACTTTTGCTGTAGTTGAAGGTCTGTATTTATTTTCTAACTGAACTGTTAATGTTACTCTGTTCTGCTGTTTATTTATTTAATCAGCAATTATATGTAGACAGTGAATGTTAACCTTCCTGAAATGGTGACTGTTAAATAATTTGTTTTGCCCAAGTCAGCTGCAGTTTCAATTAACTGCAGTATAGTCCTCTTGCAATACAAGCTTAGTGTATGTTGCTATATGGATGTCACACGTAGGATCAAATGTGTGTACGTAAACAACATAAATTTTTTTTTAATATTGAAAATACAAAGAAATGTTCACACACAAATACTATTTCCCTTGCACATCTGCCTATGAGATTTGTATGCCACTAGCCTTGAGCTAACTCCCACCTAAGTTCGTGTGTTTATTAACATGAACTGCACGGGTGCATGAGGATGTCATCATATAACAATAGCCCTCCATCAATAGGAGGGTGACACAACTTCCATGCACATTATCTTCCCCTATGCACTTGCATTTGTGATAACTTCATTCTTTTCCCGGCATTGCATCGAACAAACATCTTCAGAATTTCTCATCTGAGTTCAGTTTGATGAGATTTGTGTTTGTAAACAAAATTTTGGTTTTCATTTTCTTTGGCTTTTGTTTCAAAAGCTTTAATTATTTTTATGAATTCTCAAGTGATGGTGGCTTCTTCTTGTCCTGTGTGACTGACGAAGTCACCCATTCGTCATTCTTCAATCAACCCACTGTCTTTGAGATGGTTAAGTATGTTTTCTCATTCCTTTTCTCTCCTTCTGTCACTCAGGATCCCACCAGATGACTGGTATACTTATTTCCCAAACTCTGCATCTGGCAAGGGATAATAGAAAGTGCTTAAACTATCCACCCTGGCTCTACCAGTGCTCACCATCAAGATGGGGTGTTCTGCAAGACCATTAGAGGTATCCTTGTGATGTACGAAGTTACTCAGTTGCCTACTTTTGAAAATATGGTTTCAATGTCACCTATTGAACTGTATTCAGTAATATTCAGTTGGTCATGATAACATTCTGTCCATCCCTGCAATATCTCAGGTGAAGAGTATGCACTGGTCGAAATGAGATACACTCTCCCATGGGTGTGCCACTATGGAACTCATGCCACAGGGTGTCACACTTCATGGGCTTTCCCTTTGGGCATTTTTTGAAGGGAGCTCATCGTTGCAAATTTTTTTACCATCCCCCTCCACCATTTTAGCATGGAATCCTAGGATTCCTATGTGTAGATAGAAATATCGTCTCAGAAGTTAACATTTTCCTGATCTTAAAATTTATTTCTTATAGATACTCACCCTCGCATATGTGTCCAACTGTCCTTCCAATTTCCTGTGTACCTTCTTTTTTTTCTGCCTCATCTAAAAATGCAAGTTTATAGGGAAAGTTCCTGTGCATGGAGGTTGTGTCACCCTCCTATTAGCATAGGGCTTTTGTCTCAGGAAATGTCTTGTGAAATATAAAAATTATATCAACGAGCTATTTATCATATAAAAAGTTGTCATTCTGAATGTTGATTTAATTAACTTATTTCTATTTATATCATTCCAAAATGAAATTGCACATCCAGAAATGGTTCTTTCTTTAGTGCAATATTCTGTGTAAATAAGGTGAAAAATATCTTTGGCTGCCTTAAAGCAACCTTAATGCATACATTAAAAAATGCATCCTTTTCAGTCATGAAGGCATTATAATGTGACAGTCAATGCCACTATTTGTTGATAAACAATAGCCCAAAAATTGGCAGTGGGTAGTATTCCTTAGTTGTCTTTCTTCTACAGTACTCTATCACTTCAAAATTAAGGACAGCTAGTACATATATTTCTTAAGTAACTTTGCATGAAATTTAACCAAACAAACAAGATGGGACAGAAGAGACTGAGGTATACAATACATCTTATTATCTAAAATGTTTTGTTAGCTTTCCGATATATGTAAAATTAATATAATTAGCTACATTCATTCCAAACTTTTCCAAGAATAACATATGTAATTGTTTTAAGCTCACCCTTACAAGAGAATGGTAAAAGATTCACTAGTAATGGACTGCATGCAAGGAAACTGCTTGGACCATCTGTCCTGAACATATAACAACTGGGAGGGAATGAATGAATTTCAGAAGTTGGTTGTCCCTGCACTTTTAAAAAGCATTGTAAAGAGGAAGAGCTAAAAGATGTAAACAACCTGTCAATCATTCTTAATGGAAGTTTCAACATTTACAAGTTTTTAAAAAGTGGTCTGGTAAAACCACACATGAAAGGTTCAATATAGTGATTTAAAAAATACTTCCCCGATAATTAAGAGACCCGGGAATTTCTTTATCATTTGAAATTACATTGTTTTTCTTGTTGCTGATAGTGGAGTTTTATTATATTAATTTGTTTTAAAAGCTACAGAAATATTTCTGTACTCCAAGGAGTAATGTAACAACACTTCGCACCTGTTACTATGGTGGTCTACAGTATGTTGTGCAGTGACATCTGACAGCAAATTCATTACTAATCATTCAAGATTTTTATGTTTTATTGGGCAAAAATATGTAACAAAATAAAATCCTGAAGATAAATATATTATTGAATATAAAGCATGTTAAAATTGGTTGGATATATATATAATTTTTTGGTTAATAATAAAAAAAAATAATCAGGTTTTGTATATTTTGTTTTTCATGTTAATAATTCAATTAGTATACAGTCTGTCCAATTCATACAACTTTTACGGTTTGTGAAAATAGCTTCCTACTCTATCAATGAGACAAGCAAAATTATGAAGGAGGCAAGTATTTTCTGAATTTCTCTTCCCCCAAGGGACAAATCGATTCAAAAATAATTTGTTTCACCTTGTGTAACAGTATTAGAATATCAAAGTGTATTGTGTATTATTCAGTTTGCAGCACAAATCTCATTAGAAGTATACTTTGATGATGTGCAAGGCAGAGTTGTGGTTGGTATAGTTACTGGACAACATTTATTTTTTGTTAACCATTTGTTGTGATGGGTATGGTGCAGAAATATACAGCTGTCCTTGTATAGTATGTGTGCCAAAATTATTTAATTTTTGACATAAAAACTTCAGCATTATTAGCCTACTTATTTGAGTTGTACTTGTCAAGCGACTTGTATTCGCAGTATATGAATATTGAAACTTGTATATTACTATAAATAATTTCAATGACACATAACAGTTGCAACATTCAACAACAATAAACAGAATTCATGTACATTGATTTCTGTAATTTTAAATGTCCCTTATGTCTTGGTCAGTTACTTGTTTTTAAATAAAAGTGTATCACGGCCCATTCTGAAATTTTTTCAACACTTTCAAAGTTTTTTTATTATTCACTTTTTTACAGGGAGAAGTAGAAAGGACTTTAAAATGGGCTAGAAACTCCTAAAACATCATCTTGAGGATCCTTGAAAACCTCACTATATAATTTTCTTTCTTGTTCTTTGGCTTCTTTAGTAAATGTTATTCCATTTAGATACCTTTTTTTTTAATCATAAAAAATGAAAGAAATGACCAATACAGATCTTTACATGCTGAACAGTTTTGGAATATATTCATTGTCAAATTAATAAGCTGATTATTCTGCTTTCTTACATTTCTTTCACAAGAACTCTAAGCCCGACTTCCTTCTTTTTCAGGTGTTTTGTTGTTATCAGATACTCTCAGGTTCAGGTTAAATTGTCTTACGTCTTTACCCTCCTCACTCATCCTCTAATTATTGCCGCTGTTCTTGTGTTTGTTTTGAACCCTATTATCTGGATTCATCATCTGACAATTCAAAAAGGGGCATATTTTGTAACCTTAGTTTGTATGTTTTGTCTGTTATTAGTTTGAACCTAAGTTGCTTTTCTTTCTCCATTCTATGATATGATTTATATATCAAAAAAAAATAGTTTTAGTCGTTATTGGAATTATTTAATAGTACAAGAACATCCTAGTGTATAGGAACACTGCTGTAGTTTAAACATCTGCACATTCTTGTTTAAAACCTTATTTTTAAAGGCATTAAGTGATGAGAATTTCATAATCCAATAATCTTACTACCTGTGTTTTAAACAGTTATAAAATTCATCATATAGTACATATACCTACAGTAGTGTAATCAGTTTATTTATATTATTTGCAGCTACATAGATCAAGGAAGAAATCCCCAGTTTTATACTAAGGACTGTATGGAAAAGGCTTTAGCAAAAAATGAACAAGTGAAAGGGAAAATTGATGTATATAGGGTAAGTTACTTATACATATTACATTCTCATGTTGTATATATGTATGAAACATAAAACAAGTAAAGTGTAACTGTACTTGTTATTATCATTATTATTGATCCCTTAACTATGTGAGTAAAGCTGTTTAACACAGTAGATTTGTAAACCAAATATTAAATTTTATGTAAATAATAATTATGATTTTTCATAGTAGAAAAATAGTGAATGTGTGTTTAATGTTGAGAGTTTCTTAAATGTATCATTTAACTGTTTGATTTGTGCAATAGTAAAATTTATAATGTCTTCCAACAGTTTCATTTCACACATCAGTCTTTTGGATACCAAAGCAGGATTGTTTCTTTCTAGTGATAGTTCAGTGATTCTAATCTATATTTGGCTCATATATTAAAGTATAGCAGTACTTCAGTTGGTGTTGTTTATAACCGATAAATGTGCTATGCAAAAATAAGTGTAGATTATTCTATCATAATCTTTTTTTTGTTCATTTTCTGCATATCAGCAAAGGAATCAATGTAATCTGTTGCTTAGTTTTGCTGATTATTTTTTAGTTTGTTTTTAAAAAGTTTGATCTTACTCTCATGAGATGATGCTAACCCACTAGGAATGTTCATGTAACCATTGGTTTTTGCAAAATTAGTTGTTACATAGTTAGGTTCTTCGGTAACAGAAATTACCAAACTTAGCATGTGGCTTATTCTTAATATTATTTATGTTAGTTTTCTCATTAATGCTTATTAATACATGTAGTAAATAAAATTAAATCACTTACAAGGTCTGGCTTATTATTTATTTGACGTTAATATGTTTTGATATTTAAATCAAAGTGAATTATAGAAGTTCTTAGGGATGGATGTAATTTCTAGCCTAAATTTTATGGCTATTGCAGAAATAGTTAAAAGTTTGTGAAGCTGTACACAGACATTTGAATTTAAATGCTGGGCCACAAGTCATGGAGTAACACTTCGGAAGAGTTACACCTGTTATTATTGTATTATCTTCTGTGAAATTAAATATTGTGTACACTATCTGTGCTTTACATCTTTATGTTCTATGTGAGGATTGTTATTCTTCTTTGCCACACATATCTTAACTTTATACTACCCAGAGTTTTTCTTTGTGTGGCATACTTTTAAAATTAGGATTGTGGGACACTTTTCTGTGTAACTACATACCTTAGCCAAAAAACAAAGAAAGTATCAATTTAATATATTTTTCGTTCTCACTTGCTAATCCATCCAGCTGTTTTGAAATTTATATTTTACTCTAACAATAGGTAATTGCTAAAAGGTGTAAATGATTTACTTTTTCTTTAAGTTTTACTCTTAGTCATGTGTCAGTAATAATAAACAAACAGCACTGTTTAGCTCATTCATTTCTTGTTTAAGTCTCAGTAAAGTTTTATTTATGGTGAAATAGTATCATTATTCTAAATAAAACTGATAACATTTATAAAGTTAAAGACATCTTAAGTAATAGAACAAAATTCCACCCTCTCAACCCCCCAGTGGCTTGTCAGTAAGTCAGAAAAGTTATAACACTAAAAACTGTGTTTCAAGAATGGAAGGCACGGCACAGATAGCTAGACCATTGTGTAGCTTTGCGCTTAATATCAAAGAAAAACAAAGCTGGTATTATATATGAAGTTTCTAAGGTTCATAAAGGTAGCTTGGAGTTTTCTCCAGATACAAAAAGTTTGAATTTTAATAATGGGGTATATTATGCAAGATTTGATATAGGTTCTCTTTATACTAACATCCCATTATACGAGACCATGAATTTATGTACTAAACAAAATGAAAATGATGAAATGAGGTTTTCAGAAAATTGTGAACTTTGACACAAAAAATCTTTATTAAACAGGCTATATTGATCATAAACTTGTTATGCAAGTTATGTGTTCCATCGTGCTTACCCTCATATTTAATTGAGATGTTTTTTCAAGCCTGTATGCAAATTACAATATTTCATCAGGTATAAGGATCAAATATTTATCTTTAAAACTTCTAAGGTGGTATCTATATACTATTAAAACTCTGAGATTGTTTGTTTGTTTGCTTGCCTGTAATTAAATACAGCAAAAATGGCACACAATAGCATCATATTTGTAATGAAAT
>NW_013666026.1:66622-76845 GCF_000517525.1 Limulus polyphemus
ACGTCTACTGTCCGTGTAAAAACTCCAGTGTTCACTGGAAGGGTAATGGTACGTCTACTGTCCGTGTAAAAACTCCAGTGTTCACTGGAAGGGTAATGGTACGTCTACTGTCCGTGTAAAAACTCTAGTGTTCACTGGAAGGGTAATGGTACGTCTACTGTCCGTGTAAAACCTACAGTGTTTACTGGAAGAGTAATGGCACGTCTACTGTCCGTGTAAAACCTACAGTGTTCCGAAAGGCAGTAGATTGTTACTCAGAGTGAGGAGTGGTTTAAACAGCTATTATAGCTCATACTATGAAGATAACTTCTGATGTTTTTTTTTTTCGGGAAGGGGAGGAGGGTATACTTTCATCTATCTTATAATAGTTGTGGCAGTTTGACGGAGAGACTGATCTGCTATCTGTGGGCGCCCAGGTCGTGCAGAAACTGTTTCCCGCCGTAACGGAAACTGCATTGTCACTCTGTATTCACAGTGGACAACGATAATAATAATTTCTTGATGACAAGAGACGTCCAACTATGCGACCTCGTGAGAACACGGTTCATTCTCTGAATCCTTTCGTTTTATGATAGTGCGCATTCTGTGTTCTTTACCAAGATATTTCTGTATTGAGACGTCAGAGTTATTTATATATAACGTCATGGAAATGGTCGATTTGTATTCTCAGGAGGTTTCTATTTACATATTGGTAGGCTGTGTATACGTGCATTGTTATATACGTGTTGTATACGTGCATTATATGTAAAGTTATTGTTTCAGTTTTGCTCTTTGATTATAAAAACAAAAATTCAGAAATTTTCCATTGCATTTTATCAGTTATATACCACATAGTTGATGAAGAAAAAAACAACTAATACGATTGACAAGATCAAGTCATATAAAATAATTTAAGAAACATTTTCTAAGTTAGCTAGTTTATGCGGCTTGCCATAATGCAACATCCAAGTCATTCAAAAGCTCTGATTACAAAATACATTAAATACATATATTTAGATAATTAACTTTACAATAGGTTTATTTAAACCCGTTGGCGTTCAAGACATGTTTATTCCGCCAGCAATATTTTTAATATAACAGGTACATGATAATAATAACATAAACATTGTTACATATAACACTAAATATGCTGTCATCCGTAAATTTCCAAGCTCATATGGCTCCACTTAAAATAACGGAATCTGCTACAAATTTTGTCCACACTTAGTTACGTGTTAATAATCCATTAAATCAAAAATTATAACCTAAGTGATAAATTTATGACCCTAATTGAAACACAAATAAAAACACTACAAATAAACTGTTGACATTATCGTGTACATATCGACATAATATACATCATTATTACTTCGTTTAAAGTATTATAAAAATAATATATATATATATATATATATTTGTTTGAAAGTTTGTTTGTTTCGGATACTTACGCAAAGCTACTCGCGGTCTCTGTCCACTGCGAGGAATTGAGCCCGGGATTTTAGTGTTATAAGTCTGTAAACTTACCGCTGACCCACAGTAGGACTAGACTAGAGGGAAGGCAGCTAGTCAACATCACTCACTGATGACTTTTAAGCTACTCTAATATATTTTACCATCACTCAATCATGGCCCGAAAGTGCGAATCACAATTTTCGTCAAAGGGACGAGAACTTTTAACTCTCGAATTCACAGTTTGGACACGCTAACCATCAAACCACGCCCGTCACCTTTTGTTGAAATAACTTGTTTATTAAACTTAAAATTGTTTATGTTTTACCTCAACCATCACTCTACAGGTTATATAAGATACGTATTGCCAGAAGTTGAAAATTATTGTTTATGTTTTACCTCAACCATCACTCTACAGGTTATATAAGATACGTATTGCCAGAAGTTGAAAATTATTTTATTCTTTATAAAATTTGAAAAAGATAGTGGATATTTTTTACATCATTACCCCCTCCCCCTCAAAAAGGGCATAACTTTCTCTTGGGGAAATGGTGATAGTTTTAAACAATATAAAATCTTGCTTGACCACTGGTGATTTATTCCTATTGTTACAATGGTTAGGTATCGCATGATCCATTATTTAATTGCTTAGCTATAATGTTCTGTTATATTATCAGGTGTATTATTAAGTATAATGTTTACTATAATAAACTATATTTGAAAAATAGGAAACACAAGTGGTTTTTCTTACTGTACTTTGCTAAGGCGTTTTACAAAATTTTGATGCACCTAGTGATAATTTCTTAAAACTAAAGAAGCCCGGAATGGCCAGGTGGTTAGGGCGCTCGGCTCGCGTTCTGAGGGTCGCGGGTTCCCCGTCCCACCAAACATGCTCGCCCTTTCAGCCGTGGGGACGTTATAATGTGACGGTCAGTCCCACTATTCATTGGTAAAAGAGTAGCCCAATAGTTGGCGGTGGGTGGTGATGACTAGCTGCCTTCCCTCTAGTCTTACACTGCTAAATTAGGAACGACTAGCGCAGATAGCCCTCGTGTAGCTTTGCGCGAAATTCAAACCAAAACTAAAGATTCCTTTTTTTAAATCTTTATCACAGTTTTTATGATTGTAAGTATATGTAAAGGTAATTTAACATAGCGATCATTCTTGGCTTAAAGTTGCACAAAATTATGAATAAATTATTGATATGGCTAAGAATGAAATCGAATAACAGTATTTGACTTCGAATTTGATATTCTTAACTTTTGCTTTTGGATTTTGTGCCATTACGACATTTGGCATTAGTATGGTGTAAGAAAAAGACTGAAAGAACAAAACTGTTCGAAAGACAGTGATTTTTCTAGTACTTAAAACAAACAAACAAAAAAAAAGACGTAAGTGCAGATAAACAGTGGATTAAGTGAATTTCATATGCTTATTACAAGTTATAAAGACCAAACTACACCACACACACACTGACCTGAAGACGAAAGGCGGAAGACTTTCGAAACATCGTCCTCCACATTGTAGGCAGTTGCTGTCCATTTGAAACTTAGATTCATTATGAATACCCTGCCTAAACAACCTATCAAAGATTATCTTCAATTCCACTTTCGAAATTTAACAAAACACTCAGTAAAGCTTTTTACTGAAAGCCAAGCCAAAGGAAAACGTCTATCTTGTGACGTTCTGCTTCGAAAATGATTGTTTTCCAGTGGCTCAGCGATTATGCTAAAAATCTGGTTTTTGTATCCGCAGTGGTCAGAATACAGATAGCCTACTCACTGTGTAGCTTTGTGCTTAAAAACAAACAAACGAAGATAATTTTCTTTATCCGTTTCAAAGTAGAAAATGTTCTCTCGGCAGCAGCATTTTAAACCGGCAAGTTAAATAAATCTGTAGAGCAATAAACACATCTGTAATTGTGGATAACAGCGAATTATAAATAATCAGGTTCGATATGGCTCCCAATGTTTAACTTTGAACACAGCGAAAGAAATTCTTCAAGTTCTTCGGCCACATTCTCTTCCAAACGCCCCCCCCCCCCGTGGCAAAGCGGTATATCTGTGGACTTGGTGGGCAGTGCACAGATAGCCCATTGTGTAGCTTTGTGCTTAACTTCAAACAAAAAAAATCTCTTCCACTTACACTCCATCTTCAATCTGCATGGATTTGTAACAGTAAAAAAATAATAATAATAAAATAAAAAAGCGAAATACGTCATTTTAAGTTAGAGTAAACTCCGATTTCTGTTTCTTAACACCTACGACAGCGGAAATAAGTATTTTGACATTACGTATGGTATGAACTTCGCACAAAGCTACACGAGGGCTATCGGCGCTAGCCGTCCCTAATTTAGCAGTGAAAGACTAGAGGGAAAACACCTAATCAACACCACCCACCGCCAACTCTTGGGATACTCTTTTACCAACGAATAGTGAGACTGATTGTCACATTATAACGCTCCCACGCCTGAAAAGGTGAGCATGTTTGGTGGGACGGGGATCGAACCAGTGACCCGCAGACTGCGAGTCGAGCGCCCTAACCACCTGGCTAGGCCAGGCCATTTTGACATTAAAAGCCTGGTGTTAAAAATGTGTTTTCTTCACGCGACTAAAAAGTCAGTGAAGACGACAATTCGAAATGTTTCAAGTTAATAAGCGGAAATAGCTCACGAATAGCGTACGAATTTAATAAGAGGACATATAAAAAATATGAAGAAAAATTAAGAGAAATGTCTACGATCTCAACAATATTTAATGGTTGATTATATATTGTTTAAGGTTGTTAAAGAATTTACCAAACTTAAATTTCGTTTCGTCCCGTCAACTTCAATAATTTAGCTTTGCCCGGTCTTAGCTGTTAATCTACTACAACTAAGCGCTGGTAAAAAGAGGTTATTAGTAAACATTAAGACAACATTCCAAATAAAAATAGGTTTTTAATATTTCGAACAATGGCCCTTCATCAAGTAGTCGCACTGTTCTAAGAAACTATATAGTAAATCAGATGATTCAAAACTACAAGTGTCAGCAGAGTGACAACAGCGTATAAAGCAGGCAATAGTGAGAGAAAATTTTCAAGACAGCAAAAAACTAGTTACAGTAGGTTAAAACTACTAAATACAAAATAGCATTTTGGATATATCTTTAGCTTAAATGATGAGTTTTGGAATTGAAAAAGAGTTTCATGGGCAGGTTTGTGTGTTGCAGACAAAAGATGGACCTTAAGTGTTGTTTTTTATTTATTTTTTAAACAATGCTGACAAGAAAGGATTAATTAATAAGAAAATGAAGAAATATTATCTACAAACAAGCATAACTTTACCATATTTATTAGGCCTAAAAAGCCTCACTCTGCTACGCTAGCTTAGCGTTTTACATTATTGTAAAATATGCCAATAGTTGAAACTTTGTAGCAGTTAAAGTATAAAAACAAATCAATTGACATGCGGGTTATAAATAAAAACTATAAAGTACATTGTGGTAATGCACCTATTTATGCTACTTCTGTTTTAAAGTAAAAGTTATCGCATTCTTACTTCTGATATGGGTGAAAAAATGTTGATATAAGGAAAATGAAACAGAATATTGTTGCGTCAGCGAGGTCACGTGACTAGTATCACGCCACGTCCTTCTCGAACCTTCGTGAATTATCGGGAGACTACTAGATTGGGGGTAGGCTGGTATATATAAGACGGTCACAACGTGACGGAACAATGAGTAATTGAACTGCAGTCAGAGAGTGTGTAATTGAACTGAGTATTGTTGAAGTCGAGCACGTGAGACGTTCGTTGAGAATTATAGCGCGACTGTTGAAATTAAGTGTATCGCAAAGTTATATTCAAAAAGAATAAACCAGTTTTTTAAAGAAAGGACTTGTGTCGCTAAAGTTTTGTCGGAACGAATTTACGGAAAATTAACTAACGAACGGAGACGTAACAATATGAAAATAGGTTAGAAAAGATAATAAAGAGCCAGTTACACATTTATCAATGATGAAGAAACAGGATTCAAACACTTTTTACATGTCTTTCGCCAAAACAAAGAGCTAGAATTTTGAAATACTCTAAATTCTAAACTATGATCGTGTGTTAAAGCATCTTATAATGGGCTCAAGAGGTTAGACTGAATAATCTACCTGATACGTATCTTTCAACCAATGTATATTTTATTTTACTTAGAAGACAATAAATCCCACAATATAACTAATAAGTGATTTTGGGTATATGTACTAATATTCTTTTGGTATCTTTGGGTATGTGGCACAGCGACATCTATTGCAGGGTCCTTTTTCAAAACCGAACTGAATGTGCCAGTTAATAATGATAATAATAATCACCAATTGTATGGCGACAATCGAGGAGTATCCATTCGACCGATACTAGTTAAGTAATCGGCTAGCCATTAAAACCAACGAAAACGATTTCAATATATGAATTTTAAGCCCTTCCTTAACAGAAATTTGACAGAGAATTGGTAGACCAAAATTATTTTATATTGCCATAGTTTCTGCTTGTTATTTTATTTTTCAGTTTCTTACAAGTCGTATAAATATAAAAAAAACTTTTCTTATTTTCAAAAAATATCCACAGGTTTTCTAATAGGGGTGAGTATCTCATCATAGTAAATACGATACGTATCTAGATACAGAAGTTTTTGTTTGTTTGTTTGAAGTTAAGCACAAAGCAACACAATGGGCTATCTGTGCCTCTGCCCCCCACGGGTATCGAAACCCGGTTTCTAGCGATGTAAGTCCGCAGACATACCGCTGTACCACTGGGAGACGATACAGAAGTTTTACCAACGGTTTGTTATTGAGTTTGACAGTCTATAATTTATTATCTATATTACTAGCATTGTCTTATTTAAATACTTCACACTTTACAGTGCTTTTTCAAATTCTCAGGTTTGATCAACCAAATGGCAGCTGGCAAGAGAAGCGAAATAAAAAAAGTTAACATCTCTTTATCTATTTTGTTATTGCTAATTTGTTATGTTACTTTGACTGTAATGTTTTTGATAAAATAAATGAAGACAGCATGTAGTATTCACTACTCGTCTTCACTTATTGAATCATTAATTTTGAGCAAAAATACTTTATTGTAAATTCTGATTTTTTTTGTACAAAAGACATAATGTTTACTGAAAATTTGCCAAATTTCGTGAAGATACACAAATCATATCGTATCGGACGATGTATCGATACAATCGTATCATGGCTTCACGATACGATACTCGTGTCGTACCGCTGTATCGCCACGCCTTTACTTTCTACGAGTCTTTTTTAACCTTATAAACATCATTCATAAATTTCATATACAGTTGGGATTTATGCCTTCGCATCTATGATAGAGCAGCAGATAGTAGAAATGTTCATCACATTGTGCTTGATGTGCATTGTGAAGTAACCAGTTTTCTTCTATAGCATTAAACATAATATTGTCGTTTTTTGTTGTTATTTTCGGAATTTTTAAGCGGCTTAAATTATAAGCAGGGGATAGAGGATTCAAGCTCACTAGTAGCATCGGATACCTAGGTTTGTAGCTTTAAATCTACTGGTACGGTAGTATGCAGTTTTTTCTAAATATCTAACAAGATATCTATAGGCCCTTTTTACTTAAAACATAAAAGTCAATATACATATATATTATGAATATCTTACATTAGTTTGATACGAACTGTTAACCATGTGTATTCGAAATCAAAGTGCTTTTCCAGAGCACTAAACTTACATACCTCACGTCTGGGGCTTATAACACTATAAATCGTGCTTAGATACCCGCGGTGGGCAGAACACAGCTAACCCATTGTGTACCTTTGCGCATAACAACAAACAAACAATTAAAAGTGAAATATCCCATTAAGTTATCTTAGTCATTATATTCCTAATGTTCCTGTAATTTAACACTATTTTCTCTGAGTGTTTCTGTTTTTGTTTAAGCACTACGTTACACAGTGAGATGTCCGCACAATGCAATCGTGGGTATAAAAGCCCGAGTTTTAGTGTTATAAGCGTGTAAGCTTACCACTGAACCACCTGAGACATTCTCTTAATGGAATATACAGTTGGTGGTCAGCAATCAAAGATCATGTGATTTACCAAAGTAAATATTATAACAAAAGTATATACATTAAACTTTTGTCCTGTTTATTACAAGACATTACGTTCCCCTGTGGGCCAACAGTAAGTTTACGGACTCACAACGCTAAAAATCTGGGGTTCGATTCGTTACCGTATACAGAGTACAGATAGCCTCCTGTGCAGCTTTGCATTACGAGAACAGCATCAACTACTATTCTACATTGCAGTCTTCCTTAGTTGTGAATAAGTATAAGTGAAGATGTTGTTAAAAAATTACTTAGCACAGTAATGTGGAAACTTTACAGAAGGAGATTCAACTGGTAGCTTTTAGCACATTACATAGTCGGTCGCTTCATTTTCTTTAGGTCCTGATGAGGATCGTTTGGACAAAACCTTGGCCAAAGACTCAGTATCGATAAAACGGTCCACTAATCCCGAAAAGTGCAATTAGACTAATCGCAGGTTTGACAGAAAGCAGCTCTCCTGCTGCTGATACTCAAATAGGTTGTATTTACGTAAGTATAATACATTCGCTATTTATATTAGTAAAATCTAATAAAGTAAATAAAATCATTCCCAGTTTTATTTATGCAGTTAATGAAAATACTAAATATAATAAGTTCCCTAGTTTAAGCCACCCTCCACCTCCAGTGGCTTAGTGGTAAATCTGTAGGCTTAAGACGCTAAAAATCATATTTCGATACTGGTGGTGGGCAAAGCACACATAGCCCAGAGTATAGCTTTGTCTTTAATATCTACCAAAACCAAGACAAACCTTTTAAATCCAAAAGTAGTGTTTCCAACTCTACAAGCAGGAAATCGCCAGGAAAACATTGAGAAGTCGATATTTAGGCATTCTAAAGACGTCAAAAATGTTACTAAATGAAATATCTATAGAACTGAATAGAGAAGACAAAATATCTATGTAATTCTAGAAATTCTACACATACAGCATGGGGAAATTTTTGTTAAAATGAGGAGACACTTCTGAAATAATACATCATATATTTTCTATATTCACTAATTCACCAAACACTGAAAATGTATTGTATTAACACTATTGAGTTGCTTGTGAGTGACTTTATGACAGATTAACTACTTCTTTCTTTAAATATCACTGTTGTCGGCAGTGAAAGTCGCTAGATTTGTCGTTAGTCCCTTTGATAAACTTTTATCACTAGGGGAACCCAAAAGCCATTAGATCTAACGGCCAAATCGTCGTGGTCGGAACGCTGGTCATATGTACTTTTTCGTTTCTTCCGAATAAGTATTACATCTCCTGAATTTACCATTGCATGTATCGTTTTAAGTAGTTCACCACATTGCCGAAAATTGTTTATCAAGACACAGCATAATAATTATATTTTAACTTCATAAAACATATGTTATCAATAGATACGAGAAAGGTCGAAGACTATTTTTCCTTTTTTTTTGCACTCGGTGACCTAGCATTACTAGTTTATAATGTTCGTGACGAGTGTAAAGAATTAGCCAAATACAGAGTAAAAAAAAGTCTCAAGCATGTTCTCATCCTAGCTACTCTCAACATGAAGATCAGGTTGCCAACCAGGCCCTAAAAACATGTAACTTTCTAGTTTGAAATCTGTGCTGATAAGAAATGAGATAATAAGGTTTTGGAGTTAAACCATTTGTAACGTGTATTTTATGTACGTTAGTTATCCGCTTTGTATCATATCAAATACTACGTATTAACAGTTTTATCACTGAATCACATGTTTTAACGGCGTATTTTATGATTGACAAACATGCTGATATGTATGACTATTTTAAAAACATCATTAAAAAATACCTAATCGAATATGTAATAATAATAATGTTTTTCCATATGTTTAATGACTTCTTCCTGTATTATGTTCAATTATCGTGATATCACAAGGATTCATATTGTGACTCATAAACTTCTTATAACTTTTACCATTAAATGTGGCCACTTATTCGAACTAACGCACACTAAACCGTGAGCAGTAAATAAAGGTTATCTCACACATCAGTATAGTTTTATATCGTATATGTATATCTTGAGCACATTGAGATAGGCTGTTTTTGTTGTTGTTGATGTTATTTAATGTATTTATTTAACTGTTCATTTTACAGCATTATGTTAACAAACCATAATAATAATAATATGGCTTACTATGTTTCTTGACCTTGCAACATTATTTTATTTTAGCTTATTAGGCTTTAGGCTTATTGTTTTAAAGAAACTAAGGGCACGTTCTTTTTTCTTTTTTGTTGTTGCTAGACAACTTATGTTTCGAATTGTTCCGTTAGATCCTGTTGTTTACTAAACATTTCGCACCTGGAGAAGGCTTAGGTGATTGAGCCGAAAGCTTGTGCATTAAAAAACAAAAAAGTCTGGTGATAATCCAAATAAATTACTTAATGCAAATAATAAAGATGTATATTTTATATCTACAGCTTCAGTTGCCCTTATATTTCAAATTCTTCATAAAAGAAACTTGTAGCTTGGCAAAATTTAACATAGTAAAAGAATAGTTTCTCAAGAAATTAAAATTACATGAAACATTTATTATAAACATACCATTTATTAATATTTTCATGTTATTTATGTTAGTAATTTATGGTTTGACACTACACACACGAAATATTAGTAATTTCTGATCCAACTATTTAAAACGGATTTTTATAAGTGTGTTACGTCTCCGTTCGTTAATTAACTTTCCGTAACTTCG
>NW_013666026.1:77809-84466 GCF_000517525.1 Limulus polyphemus
TGTAATAGGGCTTGCGAAAAATATTTTGATAAATACTAAATACTTTAAATTTATTTAGAAATATTACAGTATTAGATTTTATTATCACAGCTACTTTTGTTGATTTATTTCGCAAATTTGTTTCAAGCAGTAATAAATTAGTTGTCAGAGACGTCGCTAGGTGCTTAAAAGATTCGGGGCTCGGGCCCATAGGCGTGGAAATTTTCGGTGTTTCAGTATGACATTGATCATGGTTTTATGTACTGATTTTTCAAGACCAACTGGAGATTCGGGGAACTGTCAAATAGAATCGGTGTACGGGCCCCGTGTGCCAGCGCCGAGCAACGTCTCTGTTAGTTATACTTACGGAACGTATAGAAATTTTACGGGAAGATTTAAACAATACTACAATATATCGCCAAAGTGAAAGCACTTTTCAAAGTTGAATTTCCCACCCGTCTAGTATTTCATAACAAATCACCTACCTATTAGGCTTAGGGCTCCATCGTCAAAGTTTACTGAATTAAATGTGGCTGTCAATGTTAATGTGCTTTCACATCTGTTATTGTATGGTAAGTCATCTCAAAGACTGTTCAAAAGGAATTATGGTAATAGTAAGTAAATATAAAAAAAGCGATCGTGTAGATGATTACTGACAACTGATTAAACGATAATCGACCGATTTTCTTACATATATCGTCTTCTAAAGTTGTCGTGAATATTACTTATTAACAGCTGTGCAGTAAGTTAGAGCTTTAGGGTTAATGGCATGTTTACGTGAAAAAAAAAAATGCTTCAATGTTGAATCCTTTGAAGAATGTGAAAGTCTTTAAGATTAAATCAACAACTTTAAGGTCTTGTGAAAGGTAAGTGATGATTAAACCAAATGGTGGGACTTTGGGTGAAAGCATTTTCATGAATAATTGGATATTCAGAATAGTTATAGTAATCAAATGTTGTATAAAAAGCTTATTTATGCTGTTTATTTAATCGGTATAAGGTTGTTGTTTGTTATTAGTCACAAAACTACACAAAGGGCTATCTGTGCTCTGCCCACCTCGGGTATCTAAACCCGGTTTCTAACATTATAATTCTGCAGACATGCCGCTGCTGGGGGCAGGCATGAAGTAAAAGTAGATTTTTAGTATGTATGGCTGATAAGTTGGATATATAGTTGCTCATTATTGAGAGATTATCCATAAATTTCTCTGATGATATAGAGATGAATGTCCATGCTCTTGAGCCAAAATGATAGTTGTTTGCAAACTCAGTGAGCTGACAGAGTTCATTCTTTGTGTAATTAGCAATTCTACTATATAATGTTACATACCATCTATACAAAAATAAAAGCAGAATACGGTTGTAATCACAGAACATTGGTCCATTACATTCCATAAATAAACTAGGAGTATTAAATCTCATTTCTGTACCCACATTTATAATATTCGTCTACTGGTAATAGAGGGCACTGAAATAAAAATTCAATGAATTGTATATAAATAAGAATAAAGAGCATGTGTTTTTACAGCAAAGCCACATCGAACTATCTGCTATGTTCACCGAGGGGAATCGAACCCCTGATCTAAGCGTTGTAAATCCGTAGACTTACCATTGTCCCACCGGTAATGTTGAAGTATACGACTGAAAAACGAGATGTCAAAGCTTTATCTTACGTAAAAAAAAAACAACGTATAAATAACTACACATAATAGATATAAATAGTGAAGTTTTTTCAAAACTTTTAAAAGTAACTGGTATATTTGACGTTAAAGGGCAAGTTTTGGACAATCGATGTCATGATGATGTCTGAATATGAATATACTAGCAGATGCTCGTTGAAACAATTCAACGGTAATTTTCCTAACAATAGTGATGAATAAGTATAAAATGTATGGTCAACCCAATCCCTTAGATCATATCGTATATGCAATATAATTGTCTAGTGACCCTTTACAACCGTCCTTTGTCATTCCATGTGATATTTTAATATGGAAAATTGCATTGCGTTTGTTTTTCAGCAAAGATATAAAAACAATTTTCAAATATCGTGTGAAAATGATAAGTTAATAATGATACAGTTTATAGCTCCAGTTTTTGGATGGTAAGCCCAATATCTGTTTGTCGAGTATTTGCTTTGGTACCAGACCTTTATCTAGTATTTGTAACGGGGAAGGTGTAATTCCAATGCATCTTTAGTCTGAGGTAATTTCTCAAACGCTTTGTGTCCTTTTTCATATAAATCACGCTTTGCTTTCTCAACACTACCATAAAGCCCCCACAGCAGCTCTTCTGCCTATTCAATTAGTTCATCTTGTTCAACTCTGTAGAGAAGATCTGGATGTCTTTCAAACAATTTCCAGCATTTCTTTTTCCAAAAGCCAGCGAATGGTGAGATTGTATCATTCTCTGTGGATGCATGAAATACAAATATATTGTGCCTAGTTTCTTGGGCCTGTTGTTGTGCTATGGCATGGATAGTGTAGCATTTCCTCTGCATACTTGTTCTACTCAGCATCCATAAGTCAGATTTATTTTCCCCAATTAAATTAAATTTTCCCCAGTAAATTAATAGCAGAAAGACATAACACCAGCACTCTGATGTGGCCCCTGTTAACTGTCCCACATGCATGCAAAAACAGGCGGATGTCAACCTCCTCGTGGTTTCATTACAATTGTGCAATGTGATGTCTCTTCGTAGAACACACTTTTTGTGATCTTTAAATCCACCACTTGTTACCAGTTCATAATCATTTGGAAGGTTATATCCATAATCAAGCAGACGTTAGCTGAGGAAATGGGCAAGATTGACCTTCTTTACTTCCAAGTAAATGAAACGAGCCCGCACTTGTGGCAAAGGTATATCACCACAGCCAATAACTTTGTGTGTTCACCTTCACCATCCAGTTCTTTTTACTCATGTTGAGGCTTTGATTGACTGTTTGGTGTACATGTCAAATATAACACCAAAGTGTTTGACACTTTCCTCAATGTCACAACTCATTTTTGCATATTCATCAAATATCTTGTAGTAACACGACTTGGGTATGGACCGAATCAAAGCATGACCACCGTCAATCAATGCACACGTTCTATGATCAGAACTTGGGCTTAGAACTGTAAGTGATGTTTCTATGCCAACATATTCAGCATGTGTGTGTGTAATTGTGTGTTTTATAGCAAAACCATATCGAGGGGAATCGAACTCCTGATTTTAACATTGTAAATATGTATACTTTCCGCTGTTCCACCGGGGAACTGGTATGTATGACTTGGATATTAAGCTCATCTCACCATTTACTTTTTCCAAGGATAGAGGTGGATTTGAAAGTCGTATTTCAGGATTTGTTGAATATCAATCTTTGAACAGTCTTTGACTTATTCTGAATTGTTTTTTAGTTTTATATATGGTGCTAAATGTTTTTAGCCATTATTATTATCAAAAGTTTAATTCAGATAATATCTTACAACTATATAATTTCCCCCTGTTTACCATATATTATTATTATATGGGAAATGTGTCGCCTTTACTACGTTTAGTTTGTTTGTAATTAAGCAATGGGCTATCTGTTCTCTGCCCACCACGGGTATCGAAAACTGGATTCTAGCGTTATAAGTCTGCAGACATACCGCAGTGCCACTGGGAGGTACTACGTTTATTAATTAAGAAGATGAGCAGAAATGTAAATAGACAATATTACAACAGTGTTTCGCACTTTCAGGCTCGCGTACAACGTTTTAAAACATTTTTTTAGAAGTACAAAACCAGGCCCAATACAAAACAAAAAGTAGCAAAATCGATATTTTTACTATTTACCAATTAATGGGAAGGATGTGATTTTTATTTGTGACACAAAAATCATATTACCCATTCAAGCCGTCTCCAGCCATTATTAGTCTCAAAGTGGGTTCCTCGTCATCGAATTCCACTGAATATGTTCTATGATATATTGTACACCGTATTTTACGTTATATATATGTATATATATATTGGATATATCTATTGCAATTTCTTCGGATATTAATTTTAAAACGGATTTATTTTGGTTTCTTTCAAAGTTTGTAGTGCATACTGGAGGGATTTACACACTGTTAAAAAGTTTAGATAAACGACCTTTACACTCCAGATGTATATATATTTGTTTTGTTTTTTTTTACTACCAACGTTTCGCTTTTACATCTTCTTCAGGGATAATACATACAAACTATTTGATATTGAAGTATACGTTCAATATACTTCAATATCAAACAGTTTGTATGTATTAACCCTGAAGAAGCCGTAAAAGCGAAACGTTGGTAGTAATAACAAAACAAATATATATACATCTGGTGTGTAAAGGTCGTTTTATCTGATCTTTTATCACAAGGATTTATTTTGGATTGACAGATGTCTCACCGAATGTGGTTGCAAAATAAAAACTTGAAAATTTGTTATTGTTGGATAATAGCAAAAATGAAAGATACGATTTATTTAATGTAATTTCCACAGTTTAACAATGCAACTTGCCACAATGAAGCCTGAATAAGGGCGGGTGTGCTCGAAACTTCGCTTTGAATAATTAAATTTAGACATTTGTTCTTATTTCTAAGAGCAGTCGACTCTAGACACAAGCCAGACAGTGGGAATAACTATGTCTGCGCAAGTAGGAACCATTGCGATGGAGGAAGTGTGAATCTGTGACGATGTTTGAGTAGATGAAACATTTTAACACGTTCATGAGTGAACCAAGGCTTTTCGTGTTCTCGAGCAAAACAACAAATCTCTTGAGGAGTCAAGATTTTGCTCGAGATGCTCTTTTGTCTTGGTTTATTCGGTAAGCACGTTATTTTAATTTCTATCTTTGGATAACGCCTCGTACCTGTCGAAAGTTGGAGACTCATTCTTATATTTAAATTATGTTATGCTAATGTTATGATACATGAGCTAACAATGGACGGATGCTCATCCATGGTCAAACTTTGCCGAAGGAGGCCTACTACTAATATATTATGATAACGTAGTGTGACGGAGTGTACCCGCGATCGCATTATAAGAATAATTGTATATTCATATTTATTGCATAAGAAAAATGTTGGGCTTATTCTTTAGACTGTAGAGTGGATTCTCGAATTGTAAAAGTTAGTTAAAAAAGTTACATAATTAGTTATCAATATCAGTCAAAACATGTTGAAGTTATAAACTTCTAATATTAATAATATTAACATAGAACTAGAACTTGTACCGAGTTGTAGAAGTACTGTGGCCACATTCCTACTCATGACTTAGTTGATATGATTTGAGATTATAAATCTAAATGTATGGTTACCTGTTGCACACTCACACATTCGTTTTCTCTGACTTACAAAACAGTCTTAATTAAATTGTATGGCAAAGTTTACCTTTTTCAACAAGTATTATACTACACCTTTGCTTGAACTATTAAAATGTGAAGATGCTACCTGCAGTAATACTAACAGACAATTAAAATAAAAATGATGATAAAAAATATTTTTGAATACCTATTATTTATTCATGAGAAGTGTTTCAAATATCTAAAGAAGACAGGCATTCACAAATGTAACAAAAACATTTCTGTAGAAAAATAAGTTAATACCATAGATTAGAACCCAATAGTAACTTATAAGTCAATAAAACCAGTTCTGTATAATAAAATGACATGAACTCCATAACGTGGTGAGTTAGTAAAACAGAAACTAAAACCTATATAAATGCATTTGATCTTTAGTTGGTCACCCTCACCACTATTAACAATATTTTCAGCCATAATCTCAATAAAATCTCACAAGGTTTATCCAGCTTAGAAGATTTAAGTTAATCCTAAATATTAATATTAATTTAATAATAATATTCAGAATTAATTTACTAATACTAATAAAAATAAGTTTAAAACAAAACAGGAGATTGTCATTACTTACAAAGTACATAAAAACCAGTTGTTTGCTCCCAATATCCACTTGTGTTTACCAGTACACAAAACTTGAACTTGCTCATGTATTTGCAGTAGTTCACATCCCACAACAAACCTGACCATATTTTATTAATTAATTTATTTAATAGTTTTAGTTTAATTTAGAAGAAGGGACAGCCGAGATGGACCAATAGCTCCCTTGTTGTACCAAAACATTATGTTAAGCCAGACCTCTCAAAACTAGTTGTATTTGTAACTAGCTAAGTTCATATGATCAAAATAAAAACATTTGAAACTTAAAGAGGATAAAAATTTGTTTCTTAAAATCCAAGTATGGTTTTAATAAATGACCTGCTTTGTCACAAAAACTCGTGCCACTTACTCTGTGAACATTTATATCAAACATTTCTCACATGTAGTTTATGCAAAAACACATAATTTTGGTGATAAAAAATTTTTAGTCATTCCATCAGTTAAGAAAAGTTACTTGTAAGTTAATATCATCCAGTCTTTAAATACCTATGTAATACAAACTGCTTATTGTCTCTCGAATGTTATTAATTAATATTAACTTCTATTAGAGCAAGCTATGTATTTAATGTAAAAATAGAAATCAACCTGTCAGTCAATGTAGCAAATTAATTATACTTTTCTTATATTCCTACTTATAAAGATTAGAATTCATAATGTTGCTTGTGGTAAGTGCCCTATATTACTTCACTGTATACATACTGAGCCTGTAACTTGCCAGATCCTCATTGTATCATTTCAT
>NW_013666026.1:85070-101540 GCF_000517525.1 Limulus polyphemus
AAAGACTTGTGTCGTTAAAGTTTCGTTGAAACGAAGTTACGGAAAATTAATTAACACACGGAGACGTAACAGTATTATATCTTAATAACAAGATAATAAGCTGCCTGTATTTCAAATTCCCATTAAGTTTAATTTCTTTGTAAGACTGATGCAGAATCAGCTTGAAGTTCATTTAAGATCTTGGAGAATACACTCATTTTCCTAGTACTTACTAAGCTAATGAGAAATTATTAAGCCTCTCTTGTTCATTATAGTCAATTAAATGTAGTAATTTTTATGTTTGGAGTACATGTATTTGTGAAAATTTGTACATTCAAAATAAAATTATGAAAACTAAACTGAGCCCCTGGATTATTTTCAAGTGTGTTGAAATGCTTTTTTATGCAGTAGAAAAAAAGAACAGGAAATTGTTTTAAAGTCGACTATTAAGCTGCTGTCATTTTTCACTGACTTAGAAGTTGTTTTTGAGTATTTATGATGAAAGAGAATGATAATTGGGCTTCACATTTAATGCAAGCTTGTTTGGCAAGTACTACCTGATTAATAAAAAATATAATAACTGCATTGTTACCATGTATGTATAATTTTGGTCATTTGATGTTATTCGGATAAGGTTATTTATGCTTATGTTGTTGCATAAGGCTCAATTTACAGTTTGAAATATAGGTGAGCATACATCTGTATACTTAAGTTCAGTTTACTAAAGGTGGTATTAACCATCTACTCTGAGATATTTATTAAGAAACTCATCAATTTCAATTTGATGGATTTTTGCCTCACACTTACTTTGAAAGTCAATGCTGGAAACAAAACTGTTATACATTTTCATTTATAAGATCTTGTTGCTATATAAGGTATTTCATAATTATAAAGAACATCTTTTATCACTTTTATTCCTCTGTAATTTCCTTGCATTTAATAGCATCTTAAAATTATTTTGAACTTATATGTTGTGTGAGTGGAAAAATGAAATGACTTAATTCAAATATTGTAAATTTTTAATCCCAACAAGTGAGGTGTCATCAATATAAGTTAGATCATTAAAACGAACACTCCTACCACAAAAAAAAAACTAATATAAATGTATTTCACCACATCCCTAAAGTCATCCAACAAAAGTTCAATTGAATTGAAACAGCACACATCACATCATAAGGCATAAGACAACAGAAGCTTATACCTAACAGAAAATTAATTCTAATAAAAAATAATAATAATTTCAGCTTTCAAATTCTGTATATTAATACTCCTAATATTCATCAAGTATTAGTGTTTTACTTTCCCTTCAAGCATAGTTACCAAAAAAAGTTTATTTTAGGCCCTACAAATTTTAAACACCCCCAGTCTTTATGCAATTTCTCTTAATTGAAACTATTATTACAACCTCCATTTATGCCACAAGTGAAGTACCTCAGAGTTCAGTGTTAGGACCTGTACTCTTTTTTTTATTTAGATCCATGACACTGATGAAGGAATGGTCAATAAATTGCTTGAATTTGCTGACGACAACAATGTATTGGGTGTTGCTGGCTGTGAGGATGCTGTTGCTTTACAAAAGGATTTAAATTATTTATTGAGTTGGGCAAACAAATGGAAGATTGCTTTTAATTATAATAAATGCAAGGTAAAACATGTGGGTTATTGTATTTTCAGTTACAAATTTGATAGGAATAACATTAACAATGTTATAGTAGAAAAAGATCTTGGTGTTCTGATTGATCAGTATCTTCAGCCATCCAATTAGCAAGCTGTTGCTAGTGTTGGGGGAAATAAAATTTTAGGTTGTATCTAAAGAAATATTGAATACAAGTCTAAAGAGGTTATAATTTAATTTTATAGGCCTCATTTGGAGTATTGTGTTCAATCTTGGGCTCCTTACCTTAGGAAGGACATTGAATTTTGGAAATGGTTCATAGGAGGAAGGAATGGTTGTCATACAAGGACAGGTTAAGATCTCTGAAATAGTTTTACCTTGAAAAAAAGAAGAGTTAAGAGGGAATCTGATTGAAATGCTTAAGATTATTAAGGGAATTTATGTTGTTGATGCATCATCTTGTTTTTTTGTACTTAAAGGTTACAACATTAGGACAAGGGAACACAACTATAAGTTCTGGTAGAAGTTATCTTCAACTAAGAGTTTTATTTTTCTAACAGGATGGTTGGCCTTTGTAATGGGTTACCTTCAGATGTGGTGGATGCAATGAATTTAAGGAAGTTAAAGGGAAGACTTGATATATATAAAGACTGGCTTTGAGTTGTTTTGCATAGATGGATCAATACATCCCTCGTTATTAAGACATAATATTTTAAACCAGGTATTATTCAAACTTTTTTATTACAGCCAAAGATTTTTGATATTTAACAGCAATAACATTCAAATCTTTTTTTTTTTAACAACAAAAAGTAAACCCTTTTTAAATTTCTATGCTTCTAGTGCACCAGAAAACAGCTTTGTGAAACTTATTTTTTATATTTTTGCCCTTTTCTGGGACTCAACAGGATTCTCCTAGTAATGGAATATCATAAGCAAATTTAAAAATGTCAAATTCTGAGTATCTGTCAATATATTTCACATAAATAATGAACAACAACAACAATTTACTAACGGATCCCATTTGGTTCTCAGTAGTCAACTTTCCACAGTGAAATTAAAAAGCCAATTTATAACCAACTCTGATTTCTACCAACTAACCAATTTTCTATTCATTTTGTAAGAATCCACTAACTTATTAATTAACTTCATGTATCACACTTTATCATGCAGTGACTTTCATAATATATATACCAGGATTTACACAAATTAAAAAAAAGATAGGGTACACTTAACAAAAGGTACAGATAGGTAAAGCCTAAAACTCTCTTTTTTTTTAAATTGTTTATTAAATGCAAAATTTCAATATGCCTTTTTAAATGATCTTATGCAATAGGTCCCAACAGAATATTGATAACAAAAGTTCAGTGAACATGCTTGTAATATCCTAGACCTTCCCTAAATTTTGTTTCCTTAAAAAAACAAAAGGTCACATAAAGCACATTTTTTTAAGGCATGGCAGTATTTGATGTACTATAATTAACTCCTTTCTCATCAACTTCTTCAAACTTCTACTACAGATCCTCTTTGATTCAAGTATTTTAGTGTTTTTTTTGTTGAAACAACATTTTGCAGTGGTAATATAATATAAAGAGATAACTTTTCATGTACTCCAGACAAGTGTGGTAGTAAGGTATTATTTATTTTCATTTTTAAAAAATGCATTTAAAAACAACTGTTGACAGTGATGTTTCTTTCTTCCACTTTAAAATTTCTAGTTGAATCACTTAGTAAACTTCCAATATTATTTTAATACATTTTCAGTAAGCATATAAATAGTGTTTTATATCACGGAATCATGGGTTCTTCCTAATTGAAGATTTCTGATATTGAAAAAAAGGCTGCTTGTAAAGTGGTGATCTGTGATAATAAAAAGATGGATCTGAAGTAATTTAACATGGTGTTTCATAACAATTTTTAAAGCCTAAATTATGGTTTTTATCTCTTTCAATTTTCTAAACTGAAATGCTTTTGTAGTATCTTGAGTTGCATTTGTGTTAAGCCTATCTTGGACTCTCTTCTATGGTATAGTAATTTTTGTTTCATTCAAATGAGTCCTTCAATAAAAGTACAAAACTTGAAGTTGCAGTATGTGTATATATTAAAGCATCACAATTTTCTTTATTACTGTGTGGTTATTACAGGCACTTAATAAATTTAAGCATCTCAAGCTCCTTTCATTTGTGATTTAATATTTTAATGCACATTTGTTTATCTTTTGTGGGTATTTTGCTCTATTCTGCATGCATTCAGTAAGTAAGGATAATGTTCCTTAAGTCAAAACTGAGCAGTCATTTCCATTATGCATGACACTTTATAACTCGTATGTATTGCATTTAAGTCTTATAATTGAAACATGTACTTATTTCAAACTTTTATAGTTAAATTTTAGTTTGTCAGATGAAGAAAAATGTTTGGATAAAATCATGTGGAACAGTATGTATGTTCATGTATTTCTAACAATAAGTGCATGTTGAAGAAAAAATCAAATAAACATGGAGAAAAGCACTAGTGATATGTAAGAATGATACATTACAGTAATAGAATAAATTGACACTTACTATATCCCCTTTTTTGTTAATTCACTTGCATCTTTAAAATATAATTAAAAACATTGTTTAGTTCATAAGATGTTTCATGGGATCTACAATGCAACAGTTTTGTTGTCCTTTTTGAAGTACATTTTCACTATTGTATATCATTCCAAAATTGTGTAACTGAAGGGCAAGTGATAAACAAAACATTGATTATTTTAGTCATTGTTGTAGTTCTTTAAAGGGTGGTTGTTAGGTATTTGGAACTGTGTGAACCATGTAATGTATCGATGAAATATATTATGTGCATACATAAGAGCTCATGGAAAGAACATTATACTGGTGAAAATGGTATTAAAAGGTGTCATTCATACAAATTACATACTTATTAACATGCCAACCTATGAAAGATGTAGTAACATGCATGCTGAATGCACATGCACACTAGAAAGTGTCCAAGGGTATGCTTCCTTCGGATAATTTTTAAAAAGTAACTTCTAAATACATATTTAACTGCAAAATTGGATAAACATATAAACCTGGTGACATTCAAAACTGTGAGAAAAAGGACAAAAATTTTTTAATTTATTTTTTTTAAATGTGATGTTTTGAGACAAATTGAATGGATAATAAATAAAACTTTATTACAAGTTTAGCAGAGTAACAAAACCTTGTCCAAATGTTGTACATTTGTTACTGTGTTAATTAAACTTGTATTAAAGTTTTCTTCATTACCTATTCAAACTATCTTCAAACTTTATTAGTCTCAAAGTAGGTTCTTTGTCATTAAATTTAAATGCAGTAGTTTTAGTGATTAAAAGTGGTAGACAGTACAAGTCTTAAATTTAGTACCTTACTATGGTAGATAATCATCTTCCTGTCACTAGCAGTGGAAGACATGACAAAATGTTAAGCTTAGAACAGTAGAGCTGTACCATTAAAATGTCTGTACTTCAGGCATATTGCTACAGGACCAAGAAAAGATGTGGACCATGCCCAGTTGTTTCTGCAAACAGATAGTGTATAAAAGTCTCAGTAGCCACTTTTATCATGTCTGGCCATCACCATGCTCCCTGGACTATTTGCTGACCACTGGTATTTGGTTTCCTAGAGATGTGCATCTGTCAAAATGTAACAACCACTCCTTAACTGAAGAATGTCATTGCCATAGATATTCAAGCCATTCCTGAGGAGATGTTGTATGTTCCAGTACCAATTTCAGGATGGATGCAGTAATGAAAAAAGATGGTGGCAACATTTAACATTTTTATAGAGGCATCTATACTGCCATTTCGAGAAACCTATGGAATGCACCCTGTATGATCTCTTACACAAAATAATTCATTTTGTTACAAACTACTCAAAAAATGGTTCAGAATACCCATACTAACTATGACCATCCTGTCAAATAAGAATTTTCTGGATGATGCATAGCAAATTCAAATATTTTTGTCTTTTAATTTTCAGCAAATGTTCTTTATGAGACTGTGTTTGCAAATGGTAAGTAGTTATAATTTTTTATATATATTTTTCAAAGATGCTTTATTCAAGTGGGCTGAATATTTAGAGACATTTTGTTGATATTGTTGGTGAGCACATTTTTAGACACCTGTACATCTTCACAAGTAAATGTATTTGTTGTACTATAATAAGTGTTCTTTGAAGTTAATTAGTGAATGACAAAATATCGTAATATTTTGTGATAATTATACTCTTATCTATATGAAAAAAAAAATTAAGAGGTTTGTTGCATTTTACTCTTTCAACTTGTTTTCTCTGTTATTTTGAAAATATTTTTAAGATAAAATATTTTATATGGTTTAGCAATCTACAAAACACCCAGTAATATGAGATTGCTCATATCTTAATCATTTAAAATATGAGAAATTCACATATTTCCAATTTTGACTGTGTATTGTTCATTTATTACTAGTAAAATCTTCACAGTCCTAATATTTTAAACAAGAGCATTTAAAGAGGTGAAGCCTTATAAGATACAGATAAAATAGAGGATAAACTCAAGTGAGACAAATAAGAAAGAAAGAATAAAAAGGGTTTACCAATTGTAATGATGATAATGATATAAAACCAAGGTTACAACTGGCAGTGTATTGAGTAGTTGTTGTTTGACATTTATGAAAATATATAGTTATATTTGGAGGATGTATTCATAATATTTAATTTAAAAAAGTAATCCAACAGCAGCTAGTGATACAACAGTGCTTTATGAACTAGTCGATTGTTTGGTAAATGTCATTGTAAAGCTACCTCCACAAATGGCTTTATGGCAGTATCCTGCAGGCTGCACTTAACTGTCTTTCTTTGTCTAGTATTGGCTTTCAGTGATTTGAGTTGTTTTTTATCTGTCAAAGGCTAGCCTATATTTGTAGTGTTGATAAATGTGCACAAAAGGATGTGGAGGTTTCAGCGTCTACCGTGAACTTAGGACTATCAGTTAACATTAGTTAAGCTAGCGTATGAAATAAACGCTTTCGTATTCATTAATTGCATTCGACTTTGAATTTTTATATTTATCGAATAATTCAAAATAACCCGTCGATAAACAGAAACCGTTATATCGAATAGTAATCGCGTTATCAGACGGGTGGCTTTATAATACTTACCAAATTGCCTATAATATTAATAGTATAAACTACACACACTAGTATGTTCGGGAGTTATATCTTACACTTGGGAATGTCTTTTCTGCCTTTTGACATTATGAGACCATGTACACGTGTGAAATAATCAAATATCTGTATATTGTGCACGCTTTAGTATGTATGAATTTAAATAAGTGTCCACATTTAATTGTAAATGTTTTAAGAAGATTGCGAGTCTTGATATGAACCCCAGTAATATGACAATTGAACTTAATTACGAGAAAAGGCATTATATTCAGGCACTTGAAATTGTTTGCAGCGAACACACGAAGAAACACATAAGTATTAATTCATATTAAGATGAATGTTTTTAAATTAAGTTTATAAAACATACATATACATCAGCATGTTTTTCAATCATAAAATACACCGTTAAAATTAATGGATACAAACAACTGATTTATTCAGCGGAGTAATTTGTTGAGGCACAGGATTAACTGCATAGTAAATGTATTTCATATTTCGTGTGATAGAAAGCTGGTAATTATCGTGTAACAGTGTAATACACGTTATTGATGTTTTAACTTCAAAATTTGACTACAGTTGTCAGAATTAGAAAGAGTATATTTTAGGGCATGGTGCAATCTGATCTTCATGTAGGGTGGCTAGGACGAATGTATTATATGTGGATATATGGAGAAGCTATTTATACAACAGCCTGCTTGAGCATCAGGAACAGCTGCTTTCTATCAAACACGCCGCATGGAGCGCTGCGGATAAACTGATTACAGTTTTCGATATGAGTGGACCGTCTTAGTGATATAGAGGTTTTGAGTTAACTATATATATATATTTAAACATTTAGTATGATACCAACGTGTATGCATAACGTAAAAGTAATAAAAAGATGTTTGGGTAATTTCACAATAAACAATAGTATTCTTATCTTTCTTGATTAGTCTAGGTGTTTCAGCTACACTCAGTAGTTCAAATATTGTTTCTTTAGCACAAAGCTACACAATAGGCTATCTGCGCTCTGTCCACTACAGAGAATGAAACCCCAAATTTTAGCGTTGTAATTGCGTAAACTTATCGCTGGTCCACTAAACTTAAAAACTGACTGGTCAACTTTAGAATTAGTTTATATATCGAAACCAAAGCAATACTGGACCAAAAATTACTCTTGCAGCTCTGGATCAGAGCAAATAAAAAAAAAAAAGCCATCTTATTGGTCTGTTCCTGATTGGTACAATAAGTTGTACCTTTTATTGCCAAAATCGTATTCGCAAATCACATAAAAGTTTAATCTGGCATGCTAAAATATTCATTAGGGTTTCGCATGTTATAAATGTTTGTGTGGATGCAGAGGTTAAATTTTGAAAAGTACCCGTCATGGAGCTGTTTTACAAAATTAGCGAAACCTAACTTGAAGATAGGGAAATTTAAAATAGCGAAGTTACGTAATGATTCCTTAATTTTTTTGTATATCTAATATAACAACGCCCATTTAAAGAAACACAAACGCACACGGTAGAATTAAATATACGTGAGCAGAGAAATTAGTTTCAGACAAGAGAAATATGTGTTAGTTCTTTGCAGTTTGCTTTTTAAGAAACAGATATGAAGTTTATCACTTGGTTTACTTAGATTAAACCAAAATACCTGATACGCAAGAACTTCCCAGACCAAATAAAATCTCCAAAAAGATTCATCAGATGGACAATATATATGTATAGCATCCTATAGCTCACATATCTGAATATCGGTCAAGCAGCTATATATAATAGCTAAACGGGAAAACTCCGAAATTTATACTAACAAATCTGTGTTTTTAAGGTTATATAAGATAAAACCTAGTATTATATAACAGGTTGAGCTTTACGTATAGGTGTTGAGCTTAGCCTATTGGTTAGCGCGTGAATCAGACGATGGTTCGTGTTCCATTACCTCAACATTATGCTTCTCACTTTTGAACCGTGTGTGTTAAAAATACTTTTAATTCTTGCTTTTGAAGTTCATATGTCATGCTGTGTTTTAGCGTACAGAGTGCATAATTTTTTCCGTAATTCATGGCATGCGCTCGTATTACTGATGTCATGACAGCACAAATTGCAACGTTAAGGTGCCCAGCATGGCCAGGTGGTTAGGGCACTCGACTCGCAATCTGAGGGTCGCGGGTTCGAATCTCCGTCCCACCAAACATGCTCGCCCCTTCAGCCGTGGGGGCGTTATAATGTGACGGTCAATCCCACTATTTGTTGGTAAAAGAGTAGCCCAAGAGTTGGCGGTGGGTAGTGATGACTAGCTGCCTTCCCTCTAGTCTTACTCTGCTAAATTGGGGACGGCTAGCGCAGATAGCCCTCGTGTAGCTTTGCGCGAAATTCATAAACAAACAAACAAATCAACGTTAAGCATTCCTTGTTTGACGTCATGTTAGTGTTTACTTACTGACTGACAGAAAACACGCTACTGTATAATGGTGCGAGTGCTTAAATTAGGTGACTCCTCCAGGCGGCCTTTGACCCCCTTTCGAGGAAATTACAGCTATACTACTGATTTTAACGGGGTCTTATGTGAAAAGTAAATAAATTAGAACAAGACTGCTGTAGCTGTTTTAGCTTAATCTGATATCAGACTATGGAACATTTAGTCTGATAGAAGATGATTCGTATTGTATAATGTCATCTGCCCTCTCCCAAGAGAAAAGTATTCTATAATTCTTCCATATAGTAAAACAACTAAGGGCACTAAGTTCAAAACGAAGTTTTATACCTCGAACTAAGGAAAATAGTTTTTCCCAAACCAGTAAGTCTGAGAAACATTTGCACTTTAAAACGATTTCGTTTCAAATGCGATAGGAAACATTAAATTTCCATTCAACCATTTCATGGCTGGTTTTAACATCTGTTTCCACTTAGCTGTATCACTCTTACCTGAACATGTAGATTGATACTAAGTATATCATTCAGTCTTTTTATCCCCCTATGGGAAGGCGTTATTGACACGTGAGTCTGAGTCATTATATATCTCTATTTTGCTTTTAACATCTGTTGCCACTTAGCTGCATCACTCTCACCTGAACATGTAGATTGATACTAAGTATACCATTCAGTCTTTTTATCCCCGTATGGGAAGGCGTTATTGACACGTGAGTCTGAGTCATTATATATCTCTCTTTTGATCCTCATTTCTCTGTCAGCATGTGGAACTAGTGAGCATTGAAGTCTTCACCAATTAGTCACTGCCTGCTAACCTGTAGATATCTTGACAAAGCTTGGACCTAGCATGGTCTGGTGGTTAGGGCACTCTACTCACAATCTGAGAGTCGCGGATTCGAATCCCCAACACCGAACATGCTTGCCCTTTCAGCCATGGGGGCGTTATAATGTGATAGCCAATCTCACTGTTCGTTGGTAAAAAAGTAACCCAAGAATTGGCGGTGGGTGGTGTTGAATAGCTGCCTTTCGTTTAGTCTATCACTGCTAAATTAAGGACGGCTAGCACAGATAGCTCTCGTGTGGCTTTGCGCGAAATTCAAACCAAAACAAACTTGACAAAGCTCTCTATCATTACTGTACATTGATGAGAATATTCAAACTATGACTTCCAGGACTAGTCCTGTGAAGCTTGATAAGCTCACCAGGGGCTAGAAATTATCGATGAATAATACAAATTTGAAGAGTCCCCATTTAGACCCATACCTATTTCTAGGTAGTTGTAGCCACTTCTGTTTATTGGAACTTTGAAAGTTTTGTTCAAATCTAGAATACATCAAGACTGAATTATTTTTACAAACCCTACAGGAAACATTCATAAACTTTGCTAAGACTTTGTTGATTTGACAGTTCTTCTATACTTCAAGCAAGAGTGGGAGGCCAGTGCTATCTGACTTTTATGACATGTTAAAAGCTGTAGTAGGCCATGGCTAACTTTTACTGTTCTACTCGAACTTGGTTCTGTCATTGCTTGATAACATGTTATTAATGAGTCTAGTAAATGTGTCTCGATACCATTTTTCATGCAAAACTATTTAATTTCTATCAGTTTCCTTGAGTCTTGAATAGGACTTGGGATATCTTTTAGATACCCCACTCATTTAAATCTCATAGCATTTCAAGATGTTGGTTTGTTTCTTTTCTAGAGCAAAGCCACATTAGACTGTCTGCTGTATCCACTGCGAGGCATTCTAGTTTCTTCAATTGCTCTCACGAGTTCCATGTCGTAAAGACAGAGGCTATGAGCCTTTATCTTCATGTTTGTTCTGATGCCAGGAAGAATGTAACCAGCTATTTATGGAAATAGAATGCCTATCAATGTTACACTGGTTTTATAATACACCTGTAAGACCAGAATATTCAATATGTATTCATCTCTCTTCTGCCTAACTGTTCTATTTTACTTTTTTTTTGTTAACCATCTCTAGCAAGAGGAGATCTTTCTATGCTTATGGCATTAAGATTTGGTTACACTTTTTCCAAAGCCAAAGAAGTATCCTAAGAGCCCCTCAAATTATAGGCCAGTTGTCTTAATTAACTACTTCTTTACGACACTGGCCCAGCATGGCCAGGTGGTTAGGGTACTCGACTCGCAATCTGCGGGTCGCGGGTTTGAATCCCCGTCCCACCAAGCATGCTCGCTCTTTCAGCCGTGGGGGCGTTATAATGTGACGATCAATCCACTATTCGTTGGCAAAAGAGTAGCCCAAGAGTTGGCGGTGGGTGGTGATGACTATCTGCCTTCCCTCAAGTCTTACACTGCTAGCCGTCCCTTGTGTACTTTGACCAAGGATATTGCATTAATAATGCCCAACTCTGTGTATCGTCAAAGTTATTAATTTGGCTTAGGGACCTTCTGACTTCTCCAGTTGAGAGTTTATACAGTGAATGCTTGGAACCTCCACTCCGTGTTTGCTACACGTTACTATCCTTCCAGTATGTTATTAAGGTATACCAACATCCCACTTGGAATTGTATTTTTATGCGTCATTAGGCAATCCTTGTGCAAATGGTCTGCTGTTTATCTTTCCCATCTTCAGATCCAGTAATTTGAGGCAGTTGCTGTGTTTGATTGTCAATCTGTTCAACCATGACTTGTTACCACTCCAACCTGTGATCTGTCCATCAGTTGTCTAAAATAACAGGAACTTGTGATTGGAAATCTGACTTCTTTTTACTAAACACTGTTAGAGGTATTTCTCCTTTGTGCTTATTTTTGCAGATGGTTCTAACTCAAGTAACTCGATTGGTTCAGCCATGTGATCCTGTAATTGTGAACAGAAATCTTCTAAGGCTCCCATTTTCAGTGCAGAGCTTATTTGCATTCTCACTTGCTTTAGATCCCATGCAAGCTATGCAGCGCAGTCAGTGCACTGTTTACAGTGATTCACTTAATCATTACTGGCTCAGAGTTTCCTTGATAATAGTCTATATTGCGTTCTTTCGTATGCTCATAGGAAACTAGCCTACCTACATTTTTATCATTGGTTTTTCAGTTTTGTTAGGTCCCTGACTATGTAAAAATCCAGGAAAATGAGCCTCTTCTGTTACTAATTAGTCTCTGCCATTATTTCATGCATGGATTTTATAAATGATATCTAGGAAGAACTTCTTGTCAGATAGTAGAAGCTTTGAGATGAGTAGTAGACTAACAATATCTTCCAAATTAAGCTTGTTGTGTCTATTTCTGTAAAGTCTGTTGGAAGGAACTTGTCTTAGCATGGCTTCTCATTGAACATAGTTTTTATATGTACATCAGTTATCTGTTACTTGGTAGTGACCAATCATTCTCTGAGAAGTGTGACACTCCATGTATTGTGAACTATATACTGTTTTTGATTTTGATATTCAGCATCAGCAGTATTTTTAAATAATTTTTTTTAGGTAGTGTGCCTTTTACGTTGGTCTATGCCATTGGGAATGGTGACACTGTCCAATTTCACAACGTTTTTAAAATTTTAAAACCTATTTTCTTATAAACTGGTACTCAAATTTTAACATTGGCTTTTATCAGTTACTCTTACTTGTTATGACATTACTGCTTTAATTTGTTTTGAATATCTTGTTTGCTATAGATGGCTTTAAGTTGCCTTGTGTCATAAACCCTCAAAACAATAGTTTCAAAGACGTATTGAACATTTATCCCGTTTAGGCTTATTGTGTGTGTTTGTGTTAAAAATGGCTAGTTTAATAGTAGGTCTTTTGAAATTAAATATCTTTGGTTTTATATACTATTCGTACAGGTATATGACTGTCAGATATAAAAACTGTTTAGTGTAGGTAGTGTTAATTAATTTATTTTGTGAGTTAATATTTTATGATTGTTTAGTTTAGTTTTTTCATAATAAGAGAGTTAAAAGAAGACGATTATTCGAAGTTGTGTTTGTAAGTTATTGATGTTGAGGCTACGTAGATTTCTAGAACGCATCAGTGAGAGATATAAATAGCAGCGACCAGACGAGAGACCCGGATAGCAGGTAGAGAACCAAAAGTAAAGCCAAGTGAAAGAGAGTTACAATCAGAGAAAGGTTAGAAAACATAAAGTTAACTGTCATAGGAGTTAATAGCCTAAGGGTTGATATGTTAAAGTGAAATTAAAAGTTTTCTGATATTTTAGGATAATAATTTATCTCGTCAAAGAGTGTTCCAAAACAATTGAGCCTGCCTGTGTGGACTCTGACAAAAAGCAGACGATTATTTCAAAGTAGGCCTATATGCGAAAAGCAGACGTTTATTGGAAGTAGGCCTAAATACGAAAAAGCAGACAAGTATCGGAAGTTCAGGATACAACTGCGGTAACTCAACGGCAGCATAAGTGAATTACAAACCGATACTGTTGTGATAAAAGAGAAAAGAGATAGAGAGGAGAAAAGGAATAAGTGAATTATACACTGATAGTGCTTAGGAAAGAAATATAGAAAAATAGTTCAGCTTGTCAACTGAATTCTAAAGCAATTGAATTGGCCTAAGTGGACTTTTAACAAGAAGAAGATAACTGTATAGTATTTAAAATACAACTATGATACACATAGTGTAAAGAATTTTTTTACATACGTTTATCTTGTTTTCAATATATTATTTTAAAAGAAGCGGAGTACGTGATGTTTATTTATCGTAGAATTTAATACCAACAAGTCACGGACACACTGTATAAGAATCTTATACCCAAAACACCCATATACTTATTTAATATATACTACTTAAAGAGTAAGTTTTTGACAATCACCATTATAGAAGCTGGAATACTAAGTGTTCAAAAGATAAGTTTTGCTTTTCATCCCCTTCATGGGTCCGTTTTAATAACCTGCTTTAGTTGTTATTTTTGTAATTCTGTTTTACTTTCCATAATTAACTGCTGAAAATTAGTGGTAGTTATAATAGCGGCACGTTAGGCTGGGGCATCTATATATGCTCTTAATTTTGTAATTTTTTTGTTCATTGTTTTTTTTTCCCAATATAAAGCTTACTAATACAGATTAATTCTGATAGACGATGCATCCTTGCCGCTGTATGAAGTGTAGTTTTTCTGATACTTTTCTCCAACTAAGGCACAATTTACTCTTCTTGCCTAGTTCTATTTATCTGTCTTTTACTTGCGGTAACGTTGTTTTTTTTGCGTGTTTATATTTGTTTTTTTTTCTCTTTCGTTATGTACAAATTATGCTGGTTGTAAGTAATGAGATGTAAAAAGTTTGTCGCCAAACTTTATGCTTAAATTATAACATTCATTACAGCTATATTTTTAACATTGATTTGAAGCTAGACCAAAGCTTAAGAAATATGAATTTGTAGGGCACTTGATGAAGTGGACAATGTTATTTGACGATGAGGATAAGGAAAATGATTCAACATTTTGTAGCCTGAATATATATCTGTGTGTGAGAGTGTTGTGTTAAGTGTGGTGGAAATACGATATTATTTCGAGCTAATATCATTTTATATGTCATGCTCTCCTGCTTTATGTTTAGTTACCAACAATATAGTGTATTGTAATGGTTATTTGCAAATACTCTATTGTATTGTTATGGTTAATCACTAATACTGCCCCCCCCCAGTCTACGGACTTAAAACGCTAGAAACCGGGATTCGATACCCGTGTTGGGCAGAGCACAGATAGCCCATTGTGTAGCTTTGTGCTTAATTCCAAACAAACAAAACAAACGAATAAACAAATACTAATACTGTAGTGTATTGTTATTGTTAATTACCAATACTATATTGTGTTGTTATTGTTAATTACCAACACTATATTGTATTGTTATGGTTAGATATTAATACCGTAAAGTATTGCTGTTTTGTTATCCTTGAGATTGAGAACGTGAAGTAATATGTTGGTCTAAGAAAAACGATTCCTAAAATACAACTAAACTGTATGGCGATTGGTACTTTGGACACGATGTGCGCATAAGAGTAACGCGTGGATCTCCAGCTGCAATGAGCGTGCACGTGCTATGTTGAACACATTACGTAAGTGATGGACGGTCAGACTGAGTTACGATGCTCACATTCTGTCTGGGTAAATTATGAGACGCGGTTTGGTGAGCTTCTTGTTCCCATACGCAGTTAAAAGCTTTTAATATGAGCATTAGCCATCTATATATGTATTTGTTTTGACTGGTTATAGCGACTGTGCTGTGACGGGTTGTTTTGGGTTTAGAGCCTCAGACTTAAGAATGAACTACATAAATCTTATTCGCAGTGAAGGCTTTTACAACCGTACAAATCCGTTCCCAGTAACAAATTTTGGGTGGAGAATGCTTTTGAAGACGTGTATCTGTTGTAATCTAACATGATTTAAAATGTCCGTTACAGCAAATTTATATTTGTCGTTTATCATGTGAACATTTGTTGGAACGATACTGAACAAGAATAAATAATTTTTTTGTAACTAAATACATTTACATGTAAATTGTAAGATTTTGAAATACAAATGTTATTGCAGGATTTCTATCGTAGTTGTTGACTTCATTTACACTACATTTTCTTGTATTAAATAGCCGATTGTGGATACGATCTTGTAAAATTGAAGATTGGGGCTGATAGACCGACTTCTTGTTCTCAGTTTTCTTGTTTGTTTTTTGTTACTTTTTTTCCCCAAAAACGTGTATTTTAGCTCTAATAACTGAAGCCTGCTACATCTTGTCAATTTTCCTAGAATAATAGTTGTTAAGATCACCCTGCTCTTTATAATTAACGTTAAAACTGACATGTTTTTAGCGCCATCTACAGTTATTAATCAGTTAATTTCCATTAAGCATTTCACAGCGATCCTTTCCTAATGGGAGAGAGAGAGCAGCTTATAGGAGAATCTAACAAGTGGGAATGCATTACAGTCAATGTATGCATCCTAACTTTTAAAATTAACTGTGTCACTTATTACTATGTTTTATTTTTAAATAAAGAAACATATATTGTGTAATTTAAAGTCTAACTGTGCCAAAACGTATGTGAGAACTTATTTTGGTAAACGTAAAAAATTTGCGCCATTGGCCCCACAGCAGAACCTTAGAAAAATTCTTACTAGAGCCGATCGTTTGTAGTTTTACCAAGGACCCCATAAGTTCAATGTTGAACACCTACATTTTCCCGTAAGAATAGTTTTAAAAAGTTTAAATTATTTACATAACGTTGTTTTTTTATATAACATTTTAAGAAGTTCAGAAATTGACACCAAACACGCTCGCCCTTTCAGCCGTGGGGGCGTTATAATGTGACAGTCAATCCCACTATTTGTTGGTAAAAGAGTA
>NW_013666026.1:101854-112848 GCF_000517525.1 Limulus polyphemus
TTCACTGATACATTAGGGACGGCTAGCGCAGATAGCCCTCGTGTAGCTTTGCGCGAAATTCAAAACAAACTTTTATATATAACCTAATTAATGCTAATGGTCTGGTTTAAAAGTAAGCATATCTTAAATTTTGGCCTGACATAGCCAGGTGGTTAGGGAGCTCAACTCGCAATCTGCGGGGTCGAGTCCCCGTCCCACTAAACATGCTTGCTCTTTCAGCTGTGGGGGCGTTATAATGTAACGGTCAATCTCACTATTCGTTGATAAAAAAGTAGCCCAAGAGTTGGCGGTGGGTGGTGATGACTAGCTGCCTTCCCTCTAGTCTTACACTGCTAAATTGGGGACGGCTAGCACAGATGGCCCTCGTGTAGCTTTGCGCGAAATTCAAAAAACAAACAAATAAACAATCTTGAATTTCGCTCATTTGACAGCTAAAAGCTGAACTGTAAACTCAATGTTACAACAAACCTTCATCACGTACGTTGAGATTTCTCGTGTATGCTACTGATAGTGATACTTAGGAGAATTAAATTTTCACGTTTTATAGTTTATATACATAAAAAAGCTTAACAAATCTTGAAATAAATTCTGTTAATTTTAACTTTTACAATAAACCAGACTTGTTAGACTATAGGATCAAAAACTTTTGACTACAGACGCATATCTAAGTTATGTTAAAAACAACTATGTAAATCAAACAATGTTTGTTTGAGTTTATGCACAAAGCTACACAATGGGCTATCTGTGTTCTGCCCACCACGGTTATCGAAACCCGGTTTTTAGCGTTGTAAGTCCGCCGACATACCGCTGTGCCACTTGGGTGCCTAAATCAAACAAAGAAAAAATCTCTCTATACACACACACACGTTTAAAACGTAATACATTTAGAAATATTCCACACTAAAAACATTATTAAAACTAATTAAGTAAAATGCGAAACAATCTTAATGTTAATCATATATTTATGTGTATTTCTTTTTATTTTTCATCATCTATATATATGTTTTAACTTACATTTTGAAGTAATTCTCGTTTTTAGCCATATTGAAACCTGAATTTAATGTAATTGCATATTTTCAAAACCTATAGATTTATATATTTACAGAGCTCAAAAACATCACCAAACTGTAAACATATGTGGGACTTTGAACTTTGGTCTTTCCAATAACTGGTTTTGTTTTCACTTTTGCAAAGCTTGCATATAAGATTAACCTGAGGTTGATATCCTGCCATCCTTAATCATATAAGATTAACCTGAGGTTGATATCCTGCTATCCTTAATCATATATAATTAACCTGAGGTTGATATCCTGCCATCCTTAATTATATAAGAGTAACCTGAGGTTGATATCCTGCCATCCTTAATCATATAAGATTAACCTGAGGTTGATATCCTGCCATCCTTAATCAAATACAAATTCTGTGTAGCAAATCTTGTAGGTCGTAAGATCACAGTTCCAGTGTTTTTTATCGTACAGTATAAATGGTTAACTGTTCGTTCAGCAAATGGGGTAGGTAAGTAGACAATTTTATATTATCAAATATATCCTAAGATGTTTACTTCTAAAAGCATTGAATTTGTTAGTTAAACTTGTGTGGTTCATTAATGTTGGCCCCCCAGTGGCACAGCGGTATGTCTGCGGACTTACAACGCTAGAAACCGGGTTTCGATACCCGTGGTGGGCAGAGCACAGATAGCCCTTGTGTAGCTTTGTGCAAACAAACAAACAAACAAACATTAATGTTGAAAATGAATTTGCATTTATTATCTTAGTTTATTTGTTTTCACACCGATTCACAAGTCGTTCTGGCAATGGTATGACAGAGAGCCCAGAAAATTCCGATTCGCAAATCGTTCTGACCAATGGTTTGACAGAAAGCCTAGAGAATTCATATTTGCAAATCGTTCTGGCCAATGGTTTGACAGAGAGCCTAGAGAATTGCGATTCGCAAATCGTTCTGACCAATGGTTTGACAGAGAGCCTAGAGAATTCTATATTTGCAAATCGTTCTGACCAATGGTTTGACAGAGAGCCTAGAGAATTCCGATTCGCAAATCGTTCTGACCAATGGTTTGACAGAGAGCCTAGAAAATTCATATTTGCAAATCGTTCTGACCAATGGTTTGACAGAGTGCCTAGAAAATTCCGATTCGCAAATCGTTCTGACCAATGATTTGACAGAAAGCCTAGAGAACTCCCTTTTTAAAGAGCATACTGTAATTATAAATTTTTTTACACATTTTTCATTTACCTTCGTTCGCATTTTGTTGCCGCAAAAAAAAAAATCCCTCTCTCTACTATGGGGCCGTGGGTCGTTATAAGAGCGATAGTCAGATCCCACAATTCCATTATAGTAGCGCACGAGTTGGCGGTGGGTGGTGTTTGCCATCTAGCTCTCAAGCAGGTTTGCGAGAAATTGTGTATTTTTCTGTGAAAATCAGAAGGTAAACTTTTGTCCTCTTTACTATGTCATATTTATAATTTATGATGTATAACATAAATATTTGAACATAATAATATTGTTTTAATTATTAATTTTAATAATAGGAACAACTTAAGGTACTAATAGAAATGTGCATGTTTGTTTTTCTTTTTATTATGATGTACTTATTTTAAGCTACATTGCATCTAATATTAACTATCATGTATGTGTTATATTATTTAAATTTCTTTCGTGCGTTCGCATACTCGCTGTTAGTGTGTTATACAGTCATGATGTCAGAGAAACACGTAGGTTCAAGAAGTCTTAATACGAAATGATAATAACCCTATAACCCGAGCGCTTTCGAATGGTGACCTTTCTTCTTCAGGTGGCAAACTGTATGTTTTTTGTTCGTGATACATTAGCTTACTTGAATAACAATGGGAGTACATACTATAGCTATTGTCACACACAAAACAGATACATGTATATATAGAAATCCAGTATCTTATTATAATGGAGCTTGCGGTGTATACTTCCAAAACTCGGAAACTATCGCACCGATCATCACCAATCATAACTGGGTAATATTTTTTATAACTAGGCAATATTTTTATAGCTGAGCAATAAATAAAACAATTGAAATTTCCAAAAAAAAGGAGCAAGTTTCAGATTTACAAAAAATGGGAGTAAGTCTCAAATATAAAATAATAAAAAAAACTTAAAAAATATTTGTTTTTCTTTAGTGAAAATCTCATGAATGTTTCAACAGAAAAGCAAGGCATTTTCATTGATACAAAGAAATACTTCAATAAAATATACTGTGTGATGTAATGCTGTGGCGATAGCTCATTTTCAAACTAAAATTTCAATAAAATTCTTTTTCTCGTGGATGGTGAACATTATTGAATGTTAAGTATGAGTACATTGTTGTAGAACTGTCAGACAATTCCAGAAAAGGCCTCAGGCCCAATAGCCTTCCGCAGGAGCTAACAGTTATACTTTAATGTTATAAGTCCTTAGATGTAACGCTGAGCTATTGGGGAGGGCTTGTTTGAATATTAAAGAACACCATTTTTACTAAAATCAGCTTTGAATTAGACATCAAGAACGAGAAATTGAGGTTTTCTGGGACTTGTCTGCCTTGTTTCCCAACTGTCTTATTTTTTTGTGCTTTCGCAGTAATTGGTTTTCTACATATGTTTTTGTTTGTTTGTTTGTAAAGACTTGTATATATATATATTATATACGTCACAAAAATATGTTTCAAAGAAACTAATATATTGTTTTAGTGATGCAGCTATGCAAATAAGGTGTTGCAATGTCGTAGAAACATTACGTGCAGAATGACCGGCAACTTTTTATAATAGATTAGTCTCATGCAAAATTATTTCGTTATAGCTTTTGTTTTTGTTACTTTCAATGTAAACGTAAACATGCTCAAAGTGTCTTGTAATAAGTGTACATTAAGCCATTTCTCGAGCATGCAATATAATCGTCCTGTAGGGTAGAGAGTAAGAGTCCACAACCTTTGTAGCTTGTACATATATATAACACATATGAGCGTATGTAAGTATCGTTGTAAGCTATTTTGTGTGTTCTAGTCTAGTTTTTAAATACAGGGCGCATGGCGTTTTGATCTAAAAGTTAAATATTGTAAGCCAAGAAAGTTCCAAAGATTCTGACCTCATATTTTCTATTAATTTTGAGGAGACAATTCTAAATATGATTGGAAGTGAAGCATAAAGTTGTTTCTAGTCAGTATAGTGAGTCAGTCAAAGAACGTTTTTATTTCCAGTCGGTAAAGTGAGCTAATGGTAAATAGTAAATGAGCATTTAGTAGTCAATCAGTGTTTTGTTTGTTACTTGATCGATCAGCCGTTAACTTGTACAAGTAAGTTTATTTTGACGTTAGTGGGTGAAGTTAGCATGGCTTACAAGCGTAGAAATGATAAAGGAAAAAATAAACTAATTTGTTTTCGTCACATGGACTGGTCGTTGAAGTATTTTTCAAAAGGTAATTAAAAACAAAACACCTACGAAAGAACAACTTTACAACAGTACATTAATTTAATGGCATTCACATGAACTTCGTTTTGGTGACGTGTTTAATGTTTTGAAATAATTAGTTGTAAACTAGTCAATTAACTATAACAAAAGTACAACTTCTTACAAAAAAATTAGCCTTCAACAATCATTAAAGATGATATTTTAATATTAATATAAAAAACACATAAAGGTTTTCACTGTGTTTAAATTATTCTGATAGAAATAAACTTGTATTTCAGAATTTCAGTAATTTCTAATTATTGAATATTTTTACATAGTTAGTGTTGAGTTTCAACTTTATTTCAATATTCAATAATATGTTTTTTATCTGTGGTGAAAGATTGATTATTTCTACAAGAAAAATACATTTTTCAAAATTCATTAATCATATTTTTAATAATAATTGTAGTTTAAGGAAAAACAACTTAAAAGGCTGTTTCACACTAAAGCAAAACAAAAAACAAAAACAGATCAATCAAAAAGATATAGATGGTAATTTACATACTCTGTTTATCTAAAACCTATTGATGTTGTCATACTGTCACATTAAGAATCATATCATACAAAACATTTTGAAATCTTATACTTACGTTTGCATAGTTTTGATAATATGTATTTATCAAGACTTAGGTAATGACTTGGTATGAAGTAAACATGTATCAGTTGAAACAGGATTGAAACCAAATGTAGATAGATCCTTTAATAAATTTAATAATGGTTAAATTTCGGTTAAAATAATATTATTATAATATATTTTTAATGTTATAATTTAAGTGTTAGCTAGAGGGAGCTGCGGATTTTAATGAAAATATTGAAATCAAAAGGTTTGATAAATACTAAATAGACCTAGATCACCTATTATAAAGTTCTAATGATGTGACTTAAAGTTTCCCAGCATATACGAAAGTAGATTACGTATGCGAGGTTGGTTACAGAATGAGTTGAAAGATAGTAGGTAAGATTATTTAAAGAGTGAGCAAGTTAATGTGATACACTGATAGCTATCGCGGTTATTTTGTACAAGTATTTCAAAGTAAGTTGATTGGCTTTACTTTTTGTTAACGTCACTTGTAATGTAGGCCTACAACAGTTTAGCAGATATACAAGTGTCCAAGATTGGAAAAACATTAAAGAGGAAATAAAATAATGTATTATCGTTATGTGAACTGGACGTTGAATTATATTCACCAGATAATATAAAACAGTAAAAGAACCTGCCAACGAAAGAACGACATTTCAACACTATATTAGCATCTGTTTATAAGAAAACTAAAAATTCCACTTTTTTTCTTCTACAATACTTCCTCTTTTGATCGCCTGTTTTCATTTGAGTTTAATTCTATCGTTAACATAGGCATAAATAGCTCCTAAGTTTCGACACCTTTTCTGCTATATAAAAGCCTGTCAGTGAGGGAGTTCCCAGGACCAGATCAGGCATGGCGTTATGTGTGTTACACAACATCATCCACATCATTATGATGTCAAACTAAGCAGGATCCGAATAGGAAAGCAGGGAAGACTCCTGTGATCGAAAACACGGAAGTGCATTCGCCCCCTATCAAATCCTATGAAAAACAAGTAAAAAATTAGCACAAATCTATGCTTGGGAATTATTACGATAAAGCCCCTTTGTTACAACAGACTGAAGATACCAATTATCTGTAGGAAAAAGACGACTTTTCCTCAGAAGAAGAACATGTGTGTCTACAATCACATGGTCATCGTGTGTTTTAATCTTTTATACAAAGACACTAATATGTAGCATATTTGCTCAGTTATATGTAGTGTATTCAGGAGCAATGTGTAGCATGTTCCTGGAAAAGGAAATTCTACATTTCTTTTATTTATTCATTCTGTGTATCGCCAGTTTTATGCGGAATATTTTTGGTTTCCGTAATTTTTGACATACTGTATCATTTAATTAATTCAACATAATGTTTATTGGCTTATTGCTTATTAAGAATTAAAGTTAATTCAGCATCTTTATTTTTCGGCCCATTTTTTGGCGGTCCCCCAGAAAATGCTTCAGGACCCCCAGGTGGGCCGCGGCTCCAACTTTGGGAAACACTGATGTAAATAACTATTAATGATTTCACCTATTGCATTTGGGAAAAAATGAGCCAGTTAACTGAGACAAATTCGCTTAACTCTCAAATTACTGCTTTATTTTTATACCATTTGGTGCATAAGTTGTTTAGGAAAATGTGTAAAAAAAACTGTTGGGAGATATGGACGCTATTAGTAATTGTAGAATTAACTACGAAGTTCTTATGATAAAATTTGGTATCATACAAAGAAAAAATTAAACCATATTTGAACGATGTTACTCTAATATATTCATTATTTCTTGTAATTTATATTTCTTTCTTTTTTTATTTGGTTCTCATTTGGAATTAAGAGTTATTCTGAAACTTACAATTATTTAGAGACAATGATCCTTCAAAAAAAATTTAATTGATAGTTAATGCAGTTATGAGGTGAAAGAACGAAATAAACTTCTTCAATCCATAGAGTAAGATATTTTATTTTGTGAACATAAGCAACCAAAATCTATCTTGCATCTTCATTTGGTTAAGAACTGGTCATAACAAGTAAAACGTATTCTATAAGTAAAAGAAATACTAGTGCCAACCAACAAACTTATTACCCTACTGATCTGCATTATCTTTCAGCAGCATTTTATCTCTTCTAGCCCAGGTTGAATGAACTCTCTGCATTTAGTGGCCAAACTTGTGTCCAACACTCCCTTTTCCCGTCCTATGATAATACGTGTCTTAAAGTTCAATCTCAGAGTTTATTCCACATCTTATCTAAATACCAGGTTTCATTACTGCACTCGGCATGATTCATCATCTGTGGCCCAAAGTTATAACAACTATATATATCTGAGAATAAAGGTCATATTCACAGACGTTATATGTCTGAAACTTAATGATCTATTTATTTTATACACTGAATGTCCTGAAATGTAGTTATAAAAGGGATCCTAATGATCAGTCTCCTTGTATATGTCACTCCATAAACGACCACAGTATCTGCTGCTATTTTATTTTTAAATGGCTCTCAACTAGGTTGTTAACAGGGCAGTAACTATCACTGAGGGAGACGAGACAACTGCTTTGTCTGGACTTTAATATTATTTCTCTCTTTTTTTTTTTTCGCTAATAAAATAACTACTTTTGTTTGATGAGAATATTTTCTGAAACACCTACACGTAAAATTGTATATTACGAATGATAAATAATTACATATCTATTTCTAATGTAGTTCGTCAATATTTAATTTCCGGGTTTTAACTGCCCTCGTGACTGTCGAATATTATACACACGTAACCTTTTCAGGATCTGACTTAAGTTGTCAGCATCACAAATTTCGAATAGACTGAGGTGGATCTACAAGGTGTTTAGTAAGAAAAGAGTTAAGATATGTTGTAAAACAACAGATTTCTTCGTTTGCTGTTAAGTACAAAATTATAATGGGCTATTTGGTCTGCCAATCGCGAGTATCGAAACCGGGTTTTTTTTGCGTTATAAGCCTTCAGACTAACCACTCTCTCATCGGGGACAAACATGATAATAGTTCAAAACATCAAAACAAGTTATGTTTTATTATGCACTTTTCCATAACAACTAAAAGTTTCTAAGGATATTTTAAACTCATTTCATAGTTTTAAACAGTTTGTCGACGCTATAATCGAAAACAGAAGTTTATTTTACACCACTACTGTCCTATCCTAATAAATAAAAAATGAAGCCAGAGGGCGACGTAAAATATTTTTATTGCCGAGAAGATTTGCCCTTCCGGATCCTGCATCTTCTAAATTTAATTTATGGCTGTGATTAAATGTTTTGTGGTGTGGTTTGTTCCCATTGATTTTCAAAAGTTTAGCCAGCTGATGACAATTGGAAGGTTATGGTAAGAACTTTAGCATCAACCTCTAGATGTGTGCTTTGTGGCAAGGAGTATAATGTTGCTGGTGCATAGGTTAATGTTGAAAGCCACATGCTGCCCTTGAAACCACTTCCTCCATCATCTATTTTACCCAGTCTAATGGTCATGTATGTACTGTTTCTTTCAAAATCCACTCTTTCGGTTGTAACTAGTTTTTGCAAAAGATAGCAGATTCAATCTTAGACTATTCATCTTTAAAAGCTTTCTATAGATTCTCTCACCCTATGCAACATATATAACATTAGCTTTCAATACCATGTTAAACAAACCAAATACATAGAAGATCATGAGTGTGCAGTCTGGTGACTTTAAAAGGTTATGTCAGAACACGAGATTTATTCTCTTTGGTTCACTAAGTTATTGCTGTGGGTGTTAAGACGTGTAGCCTGAAACTCTCCTGATGTAACAATACCTTCTTGGCATTCTTAGTTCTACTGATAACAAATAAAGTTTACATTTTCAATGCTGTCCAGTCTGTAAAAACCTATATTTCACATTATGTAGGAAACCTCCAGCAACCTCGAAGTCCGAATTAAATATTTTCTTCCATTTTCTATACCGTTTAGGTCGTTGAAGTCGTTTCTAAATCACCCGTTTCTTCTTGCAGTAATTCCAGTACGCACAGGCCCCTCTAGTTCCAATATTTCACGCGCAATGTATTTTATACAACTTTTCAATAGGGTTCTTGTCGCCAAAGTATCTGGGGAGCAGCTTGTGCACACAAGATTTATGCATCTTTACAAGGGTTAGATCTTTGTGGATTATCTTGTGCATATTTACAACTTGTTAGGTTTCAGTTTTTTGGTGTAGTTGGTAGGGATCTGGCCGACGAGTCTATGAAGTTTGGCAATTGTGTCAGCAGGCTTGCATAAGGTGGGATAGTATGTGCCTATCTTTTCTTGTTGATGTCATTCACTAGACTATAGATATTTGTCGTTGAAATTGGACTTTGCATCTCTTTGCCATGCAGATATACTTCCTAAGAAAGAACTTTGAAGAATTAATTCAGACATAAGGCTAGAAGTTGCCCCAAAACACCATTAAAAGTTTGGGAATTCGCCATTAACAGTACCTCGTAGTTGCTGCAATTGGTTCTAATAAAGTTTATTAACCTTCCATATAACACATTGGTATGTTGAAAAACACAAACACATACACACGTACTCTACAATGGCCTCTGCAGTGTGGTTGAGATCTCTGATATCCATGAACACAGAGGTACCACGCTCAAGGTCAAAATGCAGCCCTCTTCATGACACCCCAACACAATTCTTTTCTGACTAAACACAACCAATTGTTAAATTGAAATAGCATTCATTACTTTGTAAAATTCGCGACTAGTTATCAGTATTCTAGTGCCGATAAGTTTCCTGTCCAACAAACCTCTGTAGCCGATGTATGGCTTGCTAGACCTTCCAAAAACCCATCTTTAAATATTGTATCAGCAAGCTCCTGGTACGTGTATGACATCAGTACGTCATAAGCGCAATACATCGCGGGAGACCAAGCATTTCGAAATTTATTACGTATCATTTCTTCTCTCGTATATCGCTTTTTGGTAGTTCAACAATAATCTTGAGGTTTATTACGGTAAATATCGGGGTTCGATACCTATGATGGGATTGTGTAGCTTTGCGCCTAGAAACAAACAAACAAACCCCTGACGAAACACTTTGGTTCAGCCATGTTATATGTTCAAGTGGTGGTCTCGTACCCTCCAACAGAGCAAGATATGTAAGTTGAATAGCAAACTTGTAAAACAAAGCAAAAGCTTCATTTAATCGTTACTGGGTAACAGAAATTATGTATTACTTGACAAAGTTTGTTTGTTTCGGACACTTGCACAAAGCTACACAAGGGCTATCGGCGCTAGCACTCTTTAGTTTCGAACTAATAAACAAGACGAAGATCAACAGCGCGCCCTTTGCCAACCCCTGGGCTACTCTAATCGAATATTGGGTTTTGATCGTTGCTGCTGCAGTGCACTCGCCACCCCAAAGTATGGAACTCAATTTTTCGTCAACAGAACACGAACCGTGGACTCTCGTGTTCACAGTCCTGGACGTTAATCACTAGGCCTTGCCGCTTTACAAAGCTCTTTACAATATTACTAAATATTAGCGATATTACCAAAGAACATCTCTAATACTGTTCTCAGCATAGCTGAAGATAATGGGTATTATACGCTAGTCATATTGCATATCTCATAATAGGAACGCCCACCAGTGGCACAGCGGAATGTCTGCGGACTTACAACGCTAGAAACCGGGTTTCGATACCCGTGATGGCAGAGCACAGATAGCCAGTTGTTTAGCTTTGTGTTTACCTTCAAATAACAACAACATGATAAGAATGTGTGATTGTATGTATTTGTTTTCTTTTTCCAACAAATCAAACTACAAAGAAAAGAATGTTAAACGATTTAAGCAGATTTTGCGCTTTCATTATGTGCCTTTCTGCTATTGCTTATCCCCTAACATTAAATAAACGTTACACCAATGTGTTTAAAAAGTGCGCATATACTTGATACGTATTTCATCAAACAAATACATACAATCACACATTCTTAT
>NW_013666026.1:112858-123198 GCF_000517525.1 Limulus polyphemus
TGCGGACTTACAACGCTAGAAACCGGGTTTCGATACCCGTGGTGGGCAGAGCACAGATAGCCCTTGTGTAGCTTTTGTGCATAATCAAAAACAAACAAACAAACAATAATATGTTAAAATATAAAATATCGATATTAATATAATCGTTTAAATAATGTATCTAGCTAATCTTTTTCGTGCGGCTTTTTTTATTTTCTTACTTATTCAAGGAAAAGCATAGTTATGGTTTTATATGTTGTTGTTTTTTCAAGAGTTAAGTCACCTTACAGTTTTTCTGTATGGTTGAATTAAATTAAGATAATAAAGGTGTAATTGGGCTCTCAAGAGAATAGTTTCAGTGACAAATATGATCAAGTTTACTTTGTTCTGCTTCCCCCCCCCCCTCTCAGTGGCACGGCTGTATGTTTGTGGACTTCTAACGCTAGAAACCGGGTTTCGATACCTGTGGTGGGCAGAGCACGGATAGCCCATTGTGTAGCTTTGTGCTTAACTTCAAACAAACTTTCTTTTTATTTGTTCCGGCCAGGTAGTTAAGGCGCTTGACCCACCAAACATGCTCGCCCTTTCAGCTGTGAGGACGTTATAAAGTGACGAACAATCCTACTATTCTTTGGTAAAAGTGTAGCCCAAGAGTTGGCTGTGGATGGTGATGATTAGGTGTCATCCCTCTAGTCTTTCACTGCTAGAGTAGAGACGACTAGTGCAAATAGCCCTCGTGTGGCTTTGCGCGAAATTTCAAACAATCCAAACTTATTCGTTTCTAATTTTGAGCTGATTTGTAGACTAAATGGAAAGCAGGTAAGTCAACAGTAGCCATTGCCAACCGTTAGGTTACTCTTATCTGATTTAACCTTCACACTTATAGTGTATCCATAGCCTTAAAATCCACAGTACTTTTTTATGGCAATGGGACGCGAACTATGATTTACAGTCTAGGCACGCTGATTATTATGCCACACCCGGCCCTTGCAGAATTGATATTGACACTTTAAAAAGATACAGATAGAGGAACTTCTATAGCTTTATTATTTTACACTTAATGAAACCTGACATGTGTAAGAAAGTAAACCTTATGTAACACTTCCTTGTTTAAAATGGTTGATACATGGAAAGTTGAGATTTTGAACCTAATTTTGAACTATTGACTAGAGGGAAGGCAGCCATCCGGCAGCACTCATCACATAAAGGCTTTGCTTATCTATTTTAAGCCGAATAATGGAACGCGTTCACAACTGAAAGTGCGGATGGTATTCAGCAGCAGCATGTCTCGAACCCCAGATTCACTTATCCATAGCCCGATATACTAACTATCAGGTCATGTCCGACCTCCGAAAGTGTTTAATACGCTTTTACTTGTATTTTCGCTAACTCGCGCGTAAGAATTGTTCATGGTTGTGCTGTAATTATTAAATATATATATATATATGTCAAATAACAAGTATATAAATGTCTGTATGTATAGTGAAGTCTGAGAAACTCGCCAAATTAAAGCTGTAATGTTGACACATGTGGTTTTTCTTTGTTTTGTTTTTGAACATTTTCGAAATGGCTACTTAAGGCAAGGTATGTAAATAATATATAAACGACCAACACTAAAGTAACTGGTATGGATATACGATAGTAAATTAGATATAAGTTAAACATGTTGATATAGGTTGATATATTCTACATGACTATGTCAGTATGAGTATTCTGAACCTATTTCAGCATAGAAAAACAGTCAAAAATATTTAAACATATTTTTATTTCCCAGAAACATAAAAAAGTCGTAAAGGTACGATACTAATAAAATTATTATATATAATTATAGATGCCACTATATGTCACGTTATCTAACCTGTATAAAAGCCATTGTGTGTCACGTCATGTCGCGCTAGATTTCTTGAAATAAGATGAGTCATAAAAGCCAAAATGCATTTATCCAGATAAAATTATTTGTTTAATGTCCACCCATTACGATTATAGTGACGGGGATTGCCGTGAAACCTTGTAATACCCAGGTGTACACCCTCAGGGTCCACTTAGTATGGGTGTAAAATTTCAGGTTTCTAGCTTCTTTCCTATTGTAGCTATGGCGGTCACACGCACACACACAGAGACCCACAGACACGCTCTTTTATTATTATAGGTAGTATTTGTAATTTACGCTCATAACTTATCGGTGATTTTTGAACTGTTTTAATGCTCGTGGCTGTATTATATTTTCATGTCATGTAGCCTTAAAAACATAATCTTATTCTGCTTGTTCGACAAACTTAATACATAAATATACGCAAAAGCTAGAAACAGACAATACACTAACTAAAAGAAAGGTATGGTTAAGAAACAATAAATATTAGAAAAGCTGTTCATGCTTCTACATAATTTTCTGTGTGGCTATACTTTCAGAACGATCTTGGTTCCGTCATTTTTTCCATTACATCAAGATTTATCCAATGATTTTGATATATATAATTGGATACTTCTTCAATAATAATAATGATTTATTCATGCGATTGTGGTGCTTCTGGATTTGTTTAAAATGTTTCGTTTATATCCGGGTGTACCAGCATTCCGAAGTCTTCCTGACGCCTTCCCAAAAAACTATAGATCCTTAACTTAAATATATGAAAACCATACATTGAAAATCTTATGCAACTCTGAAATTCAGCGTGTTTATAATTATCAGTTAATTCCTAATGCGAAGAAAACTTAAAATTCTGATGCACTACATTGATATCTGAGAAACTGAAATCTTACCCACTTCTTTAAACATGGTCATTGCTGTACACGTGCGTAGACAGAACACACCCCTTGTGTAGCTTTGTAGAAAAATAAACAGAAATACACTTTGCAAATAAAATGTACGATTTCTAGACGTCGAAGCTTTAAAATGTTGTCGTTTTTAATAGATCAGGATGCGTTTTAATATAAGGTTTATTAATTTATTCTTGTACGTTTTTTTTTCTGTTTAAGACGGCATGACCAGCATGCATTTTTAACATGTTTAATCATAAATATGTTTGTCGTGTAATTATAAGATTTATACTGAATCACGTACTATAATATCGTTCTTTGCTCTTCTAAAAAGGCCTGACATGGCTTGGTGATTAGGGCATCAATTTGCCGTCCGCGGGTCGCGGGATCGAAAGTCTTCCTCGAACGTGCTAGTCTTTTCAGCTTTTAGGCTATCATAATGTGATGGTCAATCCCATCAGAGTACTTGACTCGCAGTCCGTAGGATCGAAACTCGTTTTCGAACATACTCGTCTTTTCAACTATGAGGACATCATGATGTGACGGTCAATCAAACTTTCATTGGTAAAAAGTAGCCTAAGAATTGATGGTGGGAAGTGTCTTCCATCTAGTCTATCACTTTAAAATTAGGGGCAGCTAGTGCAGATAACCTTCCAGTAGCTTTACTCAAAAATTCAACAAAAGAAACAGTCTTCTAAGAAATGAACGTTATGCCCACTTCCTTTCATTGTGCAACATTTTCCTTTCATTGTGCAACATTTTCCTTTCATTGTGCAACATTTGCACGGCTACTGATATTTCAAAGATATGAAGATGTTCTATTTCCCGTGAACATTCAGAGTATTTAGACTTTCAAAGCCTTCCTGTTAACTAGTGGTGCTCATAGGATTTTCAAAGAACACTAATTGGGGGTGGAAACACCATGGTAAATAAGCATTTTTCCGGTTTGTTCTCTCAACTTGTTAAGGCCACATTAAACAACGCTCGTTTCTCAAAACTTTAAGTTGTCCACATGAAGAGTTTGTGATGTTAAAATGGACATTCATGGTGAAACGTTCACATACCTAATTCTTTGAAAATACTATAAATCACGTAGACCACAAGAAAATTATATTTCAAATTTTAATTTAAAATTTCTTTTATGCACTATATTTAATTAGCTATGCTTATTACTATGTACTCGATTTTAGCTCTATGGAGTTAGCTTGCTTTGCTCGGAAGTTAATTTTAATCCTGGTATATGCCAGTTTTGCAAAGTTTAGATTAATTTTACTAACTAATTTCACGTAGTAGCTAGCATAAAGGTTAACAAGTACAAGGCGTTCATCGCCTATATGCATAAAATGCAAATTGGCAGTATACAGAAGGTTAAGCATCTAGCTTGAAATACTAGGGCGCTGGCACCCGCTGGTTTTATTAACATGTTTTAGCATAATGATAACAACCGAAAATATAGCTTCCATCCTGTACAGGGTTTACAGTTTTTTTAATGATTTTCAGCCTCACTACCATAAAAAGTGTTCCAGAACTGCTGCGGTTGTGTACTTAAAACGATTTTGGAGCCTAACCACAGCGTTACCGTCCATGTCGCCACATCCAGTCATGCTTTATCTGACGACCATGTATCATGATAGTGACTCTGCAGCGTAGTTTCCATTCGAAAAATGGAAACGACTTTGCCATAAGGCTATCGTGTCCAAAGAACACCATTACTTCCTGCAGCCGATACATAAACCACCCAGTTTACGAGGATGCCGGTTTCCAAGCACCTGTTTCAGCAGCCTGATCGCACAGAAATCCATATCCGCTGCATTCGGTGACTTGACTAGTATGTTTCATAAGGAACATAATAAATACTCATTTCATTATCAGCTGTTGAAGTATGCAACAGTTGAACGGGAACTATGACTTTGAAGTCATATCTTGGTGAACCCATTCTCTTTTAGCTTTGTCCTAAGTTTAACTGTGCTGCCCAGCATGGCCTGGTGATTAGGGCGCTTGACTTGCAATCTGAGAGTCGCGGGTTCGAATCCCCGTCACACCAAACATGCTCGTCCTTTCAGTCGTGGGGGCGTTATTTGATGACTGTCAATCCCACTATTCGTTGGTAAAAGAGTAGCCCAAGAGTTGGCGGTGGGTGGTGATGACTAGCTGCCTTCCCTCTAGTCTTTCACTGGTAAATTTGGGACGGCTAGCGCAGATAGCCCTCGTGTAGCTTTTCGCGAAATTCAAAACAAGCCAAACCAATTTAACTGTGCATGGCAAGAAATGATTAACATAGTTTAAAGATAAAATGACGACCTTCATTATCTTAGGGAAGCCCCCCCCCAGTAGCACAGTGGTATGTCTGCGGACTTACAACGCTAGAAACCAGGTTTCGATACCTGTGGTGGGCAGAGCACAGATAGCCCATTGTGTAGCTTTGTGCTTAATTTCAAATAAACAAACAAACAAATCTTAGAGAAAAATTGAGGCTTATAGGGAAAGTTGTAAAATAGATAGTATACGATACACCCATTTTTTAAACTTTATGTTGGAGGTAAGTATACCCATTTTCAGTGAGAGTTTCATCTTTTTATTCTTTACTGTTGCTTGTTGTCACATTTCATTCGTCCTCAGTGGTGAGTTTACGGACTTGAAATTTAAAAATTCGGGGCTCGATTCTCCGCAGTAGACAGGATGCAGATAACCCCTCATCCAACAGCAAATAGCAACATTCCATTTTATTCATCGCTTTCAACGAAACGCTTTTTAAAATGATCTGTCCGAAGACAGTGTCATTGTCGGCTTGTTTCTTTAAGGTTAAATGTGTGTGTAATGATTCTTCAGCATTTTAGGGATATGTAATTAACTTTCTTGGTTATGTTTTTACTCATGTTTTCTCGTGTCATTCTGTCTTGTTTATTTCCACGAGATGGAGCATACGGGTCGTGCAAAATTAGGACGTTTTTTTGTTAAATAAGTATTTTTCTTAATGAATCAATATGGCAGCTGTTTTATATATAATCCCTGTGTATTACGTCATGGCTTTTTACTCCCTTTATTCTTTTTATTAAGTGTAACTTTTCCCGAATGGAAAAGGAGTGGTAGACAGAGGAAATGTATTTCAGTTGCCAAATTTATTGACTCTTGGATCTCTTTCAGCCGTGACTTCATGACTCTAAGGTCCAAGCATGTGTGTAACTGCCATCCAATCCATAATGTTTCTGAAACATCTGTGTTTTTGCACTCTTTTCACCTATTAAAAAAATCGCACTATTTTGTGAACTATCATTAATATATATACACACGCACACTCATTGTGGTCCAAAAGTTTGAGTCCATGTTTTATTCGTATATGTTAAAATTTATTAAAACATGATGAAAGAAAATTATAAAGAACAAGGTTTGTTTGTTTCGAATTAAGCACAAAGCTACACAATGGGCTATCTGTGCTCTGCCCACCACGGGTATCGAAACCCGGTTTCTAGCGTTGTAAGGCCACAGACATACCGCTGTGCCACTGGGAGAGGGCAAAGAACAATGTATTATCATCAAAACGAATTATCAATTATTTATAAAACCTCCCTTTGGAGACAAGTCTTATCTTTCTTCCCTTAACCCATTCCAGCATCTTTTTTACTATTACTTGCCATATAATATATTGTAATATTATTTATAATGCACCAATCACTCCTAACAATGTGATTTTAATTACTATACTATTTTCAGTTACAGATGTTTGAATAATATTGTTGTTATTAATCGCTGTTCAAGGAAGTTATACATTACAATAACGGCATGTTTCAATAAGGAAATCAATTTCAAAAGATCTTTGACTTAGTTGAGAATAGTTTTAGATTTTTAACAGCAAGTTCTAAAAGAGCAGTGCAAAGGTCGTGGCAAAATAATAAAGAAGTTGACTAGTGCCATGGAAAACCGCCACATAAGGCTAGCATTTTAGTGTGACAGGCATAAAAGCACATCACATATTGTTTGTTTGTTTTGAAGTTAAGCACAAAGCTACACAATGGGTTATCTGTGCTCTTCCCACAACGGGTATCGAAACCCGGTTTTCAGCGTTGTAAGTCCGCAGACCTACAGCTATGCCACTGGGTGAGGGTGCATCACGTATTCGAGTACAACTGAACGTTCAACGTGACTTAGCTATTAGCAAAACTACAATGAATCAAAAACTTGCAAGTTTGGATTACATGGAAAAGTTTCATCCTCTAAACCATTACTAAGAAAATTAAATAAAGCCCAAGAATTAGAATGGGCCCGAAACATGGGAACAATTTGCACTGAAGATTTGAAGAATGTGCTTTTTTACCGATGAGTCAAAATGTGAGATTTTTTGAAAATCAGAAAGCAATACATGTGACGAAGGTTTGGTGAAAGTGTAATACCAAACTGCATACACTCTCCTTTAAATGTGGTAGAAATTATTTTCAGGTTTGGGGCGTTTCAGTGGCGAGGGGGTTGGAGGCTTACATAAAGTTAACAATGTCTTCACCAATACTATGATATTTGGAGTGTACAATAGACAAAGAAAGAAAACTTTCGTAGATATTACTTATTAAAGAAACGAAATTTCTTCTCCAATCATCAGATTTAAATCCTGCCGAACATTTATGGGAACATCTGAAGAGGCAGAAAGAAAAACGACAGAAAACAAGCCTCAATACCCTTTGCTTCACCCTTCAAGAGCGTTGGAATAATATTTATAAAAAATCAGTTATTGATAATTTGGTTGAATAAATGAAAGACAATGGGGTAGCTATAGCGGTTTACGTAATCTTTACATACTAATCCAAACAATTTGGAACTAAAATTATTGAAATACTAGCAGATGCCCGTTGAAACAATTCAACGGCAATTTTCCTAAAAAATACTGATAAATAAATATAAAATTTGCATCCAACCCGAAGGATGGATGGAGGTTGTTTTCACCCCTGCGAGTTTGTCAGCAAGATTTTTCGAAAACGGCTTAATAGATTTGGACGAAAATTAGTATACACTTGGACTGTGACGCAACTTAGAAGTTGATTAGCTTTGTGGAGGTCAAAGGTCAAGGTCGCGAAATTCCCTGGCTGTTAACATGGAGACCGATTTTTCACTCTAATTTTGCACTATAATTTGGTCAAAAAGACCGGATTTTGATGAAACTTGGTGGTCATGTGTAGAATATTATTCCTAATTGTCCTGCCAAAAATGGTCCGCGTCCGTTGATAACGACAGACATACAGACACATTTTCGTATATGATGAACGTTGTATGGCGGAGGTATGCGCTCTATTAAGTGGTTTATTTATGTTATCATCGTTTCTAGTTGTATCACGCCTTCTATTGTCCTATAAATCATGGAGCACTTTTTCTGCATTTTCTGAAAGGAAAGAAAAAATGACTAATGTTTTTAAGTTTGCTTATTTTCGAGTGTGTCTATCTTATAAATATTCATAAAATTTCAAATTTACGCTTAAACTGAGGCTCAAGAACCATACTGTGGTCGCATACTTGATACACTGCTTAGTAAGTCAACAAACTTTTATTTTATTTTTTTCGAATGTGGAAATACTAGAGTTAGGGGCAGTAACTTTTAATTCCTGAGTGCGCCAAGCTGTGTTCACATTTATTGTCAAGTTTTTATGGGGCATCGGATTCTTTACAGTAGGTGTCTGTGATTTGTCGGCGATAAATTTCAAAAATAAACAGACAGCACACAATCCACTTGTTGTAAAATAATATATGTTCGAAATAAGTCAAACGTATATATATAAAAATACGTTACGCTAGTTTACCACAGTTGTATCCAGAGCTTTAAATAATTCTCTTGTACGCCAAAAGTATACACAGACTGGTTCAAATACTTTATAACCCAATTGAAAATACGAATTATTCTTTCCTATCTATGTTTTTATAATACAAACTGTGAAACTTTCTCTTTAGAAATCGCACGTTACGGTTAAACTGATAATCACGCAGTTTAACTTCACTTTCATTAACTTACTTTGCACTTGCACTCTGTATCTGCACGTATTTATAACACGCAACAGAACAATCTAGAAATATCTAGCCCTCTAGTAACAACGATATTAAACATTACGAGAAAGACTTAGAAACTTCGAGTAAGAGGACGTCACAATATTACAAAAGCCTAGTACAACAACTATATACACAATGTACGACTCGTACAGAGTTACATAGCGCAACTTGTCATAACTATCGCTTTTAAAATAATTAACTTTTAACACTCTTGTTATGAAAAATAAATAATTATTAAACATTGAATCATTAAATAGACTAAATAATAACTCTTAAACTAAACAGTCTTGTGTATCCAACATTTATTATGGTGTTAACAATTCAAATTAGGAACAACTAAAGTGATATCATTCATGATCTAATGCTGTTGATCATCCCTGTTCGACCATCTTGATAAACACAACGCTATTAAATAAATGAAATGTGCTCATTGTCCAAGTTATTGACTCGCTGTGAGCCGGAACCGAATACGCCATCAAGTAGCTGAACCGAATGACTTGATGGCCTGTTTGTGCGCTGGAGTTTCGCAATTCGCGGAACGCGTCTCGCGGGTTCAATCTCATCGCTGAACATGCTCGCCCTTTCAGCCATGGACGCATTATAATGTTATGGTCAAAATCACTTTTCGTTGGTAAAAGAGTAGTTCGAGAGTTGGCAGTAAATGGTGTTAACTAGCTACCTTCCCTCTAGTCTATCACTTCTGAATTAGGGACGGCCAGGAGAGAGAGCCCTTGAGTAGCTTTGCGTGAAATTCAACAAAACAAACAAAAGCTGTGCCGGAAATGAGCATGCTATAAAATAGCTGATCTGGAGGTGAGCATGCTACCAAGTAGCTGAGCCGAAAGTGTGGAGGCTATCAAGCAGCTGAGCCGGAAGTGTGCATGCTATTAAGCAGCTGAACCAGAAGTGTGCATGCTATTAAGCAGCTGAGCCGGAAGTGTGCATGCTATTAAGCAGCTGGGCCGGAAGTGTGCATGCCGTAGATCAGTGCTTCTCAACCTTTTCCAATATCATTTACTTCTATAAGTTTTTCACTACAGCTCACCCCCCCCCCCAATTAAAAAAAAGACAAAAAAATAACTACATTAAAAAGTGAAGTTCTTTATTATGACATAAAATAAACACAAAATAAATTTATTTATCAAACTACAGCGAGAATGAATAATAATAATAACTAATGAATCTTTTGATCTTGAATTTGTTGTATAATTGATAATATTCATTCACCTCCAAAGTTCTTATTCACCCAGATTATGATCTCATTAACCCCCTGTGTGAACTATTCGCCCAGTTGAGAAGCACTGCCGTAGATAACATTAGATTCATAATATAACTGTTATTGTGTATTGTGATATAATCAGTTCTCCTTTATTACCACAGACAGTATTATAATTGCAAGACGCGATTTCCAATGAGAATGTATTTTTGATTCAGGAATCTACAAGTCAAGCTCAATGGATCAGCAATAAGGAAAAGTAGTAGAAAAAGTTATTTTCTGCTATTTATGAAGCTCTTTTATGCTTCAAATATTAACGTTTCTCTTCATATATATATATATATATATATATATATATATATAA